>NW_024609868.1:24063426-24282915 GCF_016920785.2 Ixodes scapularis
AGCAGAGTGCCGAAATTGGCCTGTTGACTTGCTCCACACGCTTTTCCCAATACGCGCCCGAGCCTGCATCTGTCGATCCCCGTTTCCTTCGGCGTACAGAGTTACGCGCGACTGGGTTTTCGATCGGGCCTTCTCTGGTGTTATTTGCCCTGCTGTCGACCGGGACCGCCCGCCCCCACCTTGTAGGGCTCAGCCTCGGGTTCGAACCTTGGGTCTCTCGCTTCGGGCTTCGATGCGTTTTCCGGGGAAGCGAACGGTGCGTCGGAGGAGATTTGGGCGTCGCTCGGAGCAGCTTGGTCCTGCGAGGGGAGCGCACCGAAGCACCGGGGAATTTCCGATCCGAATTACTGTTGTTCTGTGGAGAGGATGGGGAGACCTCGTGAGTTTTGTTATTCACTCGGTTGCATCGGAAGTTTAGTTGGTCTTAAATTGGTAGAGAAGCAGGCTTGAAAAATGTAGGTTAGAACGCTGGAAAAGAAATAGCAGTTGGGCGAACGTGAATTATTTAAGCGTAACAGTTTCGATTAGTTTAAAACGATTTTGAAAAAGGAACTTCCAGTAGAGAGTTTGTTTAAAGGAAATTACATTTTCGTATTGATCAAAGTAGTTGGAGTGATGTGAGCGTTACCCTTATTTTCAATTTTTGATAAACGTGTTAGTTTTGATTCTGTCAAGCATAATTCACATAACAAGCGAAGTAGTGCGGAAGCGCTAGTTGATGAAGTGGATACCACGAGTTTTGGGAAACTTTCGTCTGAAGTGATGTCGCGCTGGGACGTTTCTGTTTTCGTGAGAGCTTGTTGGGATGTTTAAAAAGCCGTCACAGTCCTAGACATCGCGCAGCTGCGCTGACGTTAGCCTCAATTTTAAGATACTCGATAAAATTGCAAGGTTAAGCAATGAGCGTTTCAAACTTTTGTAATTAACGCATTGTGCTTTTATTGTGAGCAGAATCCAGAAGCTAAGGTATATATTTCTTCAAGAATGTTTCGATGCATTATTATTGCTTTTTATAATATGTGCCAGGCAATATAAAAAAAAAACTACTTTCACTTTTAAATTTTTTTTTTTTTTGAACATGGGCACGGTTGCGGTACTGACGCTAAGCAGATAAGTTACTTTAGGAAGTTGTTCGGCACCTGCGCCTGCAAGTGCGTCGAAGTTTTCAGCACCGGCACGTGCAGACAAATTACCTTTAAAGACAACATTTCTTTCTTGCGCTTCCGGCAGACAGAAAATATTTATATCAAATTAGGTCACCAAGAAATGCTCACCGAAAATCGACTGCCTGCCAGATGATAGAATAGAAACGATCATAACATAAATAAAATAAAATATTAAAAAAATTCACCCAAAGAATCCTTTTTTTTTTGGAAAGGGATTGATGAGAAGCGTCACTAATTTTAGGGAGGATTTTCAGTTGCTTCTGCAGCGCGAGCTTTCTATTTTCTATAAGGGTTTATATCATATGAGCAAACGACGTTTTAGCGAACCGCGGTCATTTGAGCGAATCGACGTTCTAGTGAATGACAGAAACAGGTGTCAATCCCCCCCTCCTCCTCCCCCCCCCCCCCCCCCCCGCCCCCCGCTGCGTTCACGCCACTTCGTGGAGGCTCATTTAAAAAAAGTGTTAACCCACCTTGCCCACCCGTAAACGCCGCTTCGTGGCGGCCGACCATTCGCTAAAGTTTCTTTCGATGAAAAGTCGGCGTTCGCTAAAACGTCGTTCCACCAACTGAGTGCCGCCCAAGCGAGACACACAGCCGTTTTCATCCTTACAGTGGCTATTGAATACTTGTTGAGGGAATTCGTCGATTACTGAAGCCGTTCAGTTCGTCTCCGACCTAAAATTGAGAGCAGCTTTAGAACACTTGCATCAATATCCCCCCCCCCCCCCCCCCAAACCAAAAAACAAAATAAAAGACAAAAGAAAAAACGTGTTTCGAATTTTTTTGTGTGCGACGAGCGAGACAAGAACGGAGACGCGTTTCTTTGGCTCACTTTATTCGTCTTTCCCGAGGCATGTTTGAGTACAAGAGCTCGGGAAATACACGCAGCATGAACGCACAGGAAAACGCGACGGCGCGCGCATGATGTTGATCGGTGAATGCGTTTCGCGTTCGTTCTCGAGGAGAAAGAGTATTCAGCGGAATGCTCACTTGAGTGGGGAACGTGCGTACGCATGCCATTCCGGCTTCAGAGTCGTTGCGTGTTCGGATAACACGTCAACTTAAAAAAAAAAAAAAAAATAAATAAATAAATGTGCCCACTGTTGCGAAATTTTTTGTTGCGTAAACAATAATAAATAAAAACAGTCCTTATAAAATATCATTGCTGTTTCCAAAAATAGTTTTTTCTTCCGAGAGCGTCGTTGTTCCCTGTCACGAAGTTCTGTGTACATTCTACGTGCCTCCTGTTCCGAGTGAACGCAGAAGAGGCTGTGTAAGCAGAGACAAGCCCCGCAAGGGGTACGCGGACCGTTTCTCGAACAATTTTATTTTTCCTCCATTTTACGAGAGTTCTTCGCTATATTCACGCCCCGTCTCGTTTTTCGATATCGTGACAAGCTCATCTTTTCGTGATCGCGAAGCGAAGAAACAAGCCGCCGAAGGAGACACTGGCAACGCTGTAAACAAGCTGACCTTTCGAACGGACCTGCTGGGGCTGAAACGAAAGCCGGTGTTGGGGGAGTTTGTTCTAGCTCCCCTCCTCCTCTTTTGTCTCTTTCTCTTTCTTCTTTTATATGTCATTGTTTTCTTTCGAGTCATCTCGTTCGGCGGTTGCCCGAGGTGGTTTATTGTAGAACGCCCACGCGGGCACGGAGCGCGGCCGCTAGAGGCTTGCGCAGCCGCCTCGGGCGTTTCGTCACTGGCCGTCTATAATATGTTTCGTGCGATCCATCGCGATAGAAGATTTGTTCGAATCGCCCGAGGTCCGCCGATCGCTGTTGCGCAGTCGGGATCCGCACTGAGCGCACGCGCACAGCCACGAGCTATAAACACATGTGACGCCAAAAGTACGCTATATGTGGATGCAATCTCATAAATAACTTTGGAGATCTGCTAACTGTTCTGTATTCTGTTCGTTCTTTTATTGTTTACTTGTGTTTGTGTTTCTAAATATTTTTACAGAGAATTTTCCTTGGTTTTTAATACCTCGATCGCACGTGTTCTTAGCACACTCGTTTCACAAAATAATGTTCATTGTGAGCGAACCTTCGGCGTTATGGGACTAACGGCTGGTGAACCTACGCATATTGATTGTGCCAACATCGACTAGACTTTACTACGAGAGTGCTAGGTACGCGTCAGAGGATCTGCGTGCGGTTCACACCAGCCAAATTGTGGACGAAAAACAAAACAAAAACAGGTGTGGTCCCGAGGATAAACTGTCCATTCTCAGTTGTCAGTCTCATGTCTGAGAAGAAAATCATAAAACGAGACACGTTTCTGTAATTCGTTTCCGATTCATCGCAATTAAAAACAAACAAACAAGAAAACGTTATTTTAGACCGCGTAGTCACCTCTAATTCATTCGCTTTTTTTTCTTTTCTTGCTGTTTCCGGGAACTATTTGCTTTAGTACTTTGCTGCACCTCCTTCCCCTCTTCTCTACTTTAATATTTACAATGCCCAACATGAGAGCTTTATCCCGCAGGCCTTCGTGAGTATTTCACACTTCATCTTTGGGTAATATATTTTTCTTTTTTCCTTCAAATTACCCAAGCACCAAGGAGAAACCTGGGAACGTAGATACGAGGGCTACACACGCTTGCCTTACTGCAGCGCGAGTAACCACTCACGCAGCATGCTCCTTGATTTTTCGCGTAATTTAGCAAAATGTATACTATTTGTGTAGTCACTGACAACATGAGAACGTCAGGGAGAAGGCCCCGCCTCGAGCGCGAGCTTTGTACCTTCAACACCGCTTCGGCGTCTCCTCGATCGCGCGCACGTACCCTTGGCACGGCGGAAGGCATGGAGTGCGAGTCCTGGCGTTCCAAAGACACACGCCCTGCCGTTCTCATTCATGGTGAATTCCGCGTGCAGATCTCGAGCGCTCCAAAAGCGCTCCATTTGGAGCGCGCATATTCCGCTCGCAGATATATGGCTCAAGTTTGTCATCTTCCATTCGTAGATTCAGAGCGGGTCCCAAGGAACAGAATTTTGCCTCTCTCGCGGAATTTGGAAAGCGCTCCGGATCTACCCGTGGAATTCACCATCAGTCAGTGACTATGGAAAGATGACTTTGTCCTGCATCCTCGGTGACCGCCAAAAGCGTAATGGGCGGCTCATAAGACGGACCACTAAACATAAAGCTAAGGGTTCACGCCACTCGTATGTACCTCCGTGACCCGATGACGTAGAAGGAAGAAGAAGAAGAAGAAGCCGGGAGCGGTACGCGGCGAGGAGCACAAGCGCGAGGCGCACGAGTGTTCGGAGGTGAAGCGCGTCGCAGCACGAGTCGGATGTTGTCGCTCGGCAATGGCTGCCTCGGTTCGGCTCCGGGCCGGGAAGGGGGGCGACCCAGGCTGGCGTTTCTCGTGTGGGTTCAGGAGAGCTTGTGCCAGCGGTGGATCTGCTTGGGCGCCGCGGCCATGGCGTCGGTCCAGTGCTGCTGCGCCTGGCCCCGCGCGAACATGAAGGAGCCCAGCACCACGCGGCCAAGGCAGCGGTCTGCGCCAGAGACGAGAGGGCGATATTCCCACTTCCTTTTCGTCTTCAAAGAAAAAAAAATGGAAATGCGGCGATTATTGGGGCACGGCACTCTCCGTAGAGGTATTATAATGTACGCTAGAGGTTCAACTGGCGCTAGTGTGCTGTCGCAAATTGAAGCAGACAGCATGCAACCAGTCGAAAATTGACTTCCGGTAATGCATTTCTATAGGAAAAGGTTAGTGCGTTTTCTCCATGCGCTCGATTATAAGAGAAAATATCCCGAATAATGCGTACGTACTTAAGTGGCTTGAAACATTTGGCAGTCAGGCAGAAAAATAATTGGTTAGTTACGGCGTTTTTTTTCCAATTCATTGCATTAAACGCGGTGCTAAAATGGCTTCGTATATGTATTTATATGCACTGTCGGACACGGTTAGCGCGAACACGGCGTCGGCGCTTTTCAGCATGGGGAATATTCGTGCCAAACAAACGAAAAACATCTGGAAAAAAAAGGGGGCAAAACTACGCAGTAACACTAGATCGATAACTCCTTGTGCATGTATGATCAAAAGAAATTGAAGACCACGTAATATAGTTCAATTTTCAATAAGCAAGTACTGCTTTGTTCCTTCTGCTCTGTGCGAATATACTTGTTCCACGTTCAAAACATCACCCGCACGCTCGAAATTTATGAGAACAAGTGCCTGATAAAAGTTGCCTGGACTAGAAAATAAGAGAAAGAGACGCCTTTCATAACCCAAGTACTTCATTCTTTACGTCTTGAATGTTTTTAACCTCTCGTAAAGATGCGCGACGGGGTTATTTTCATATAGCGACTGGACCGGCATATTAGCAATATATAAGCGTCACCGGAATGCTGGCGAACCTTGAACACACTCTATATTCGTTTTGATTGTTATTTTGCTTAGAATCGTCGCTCCTTTTTACACGCCTGCTGGAACACAGGTTTGAACCTGAATATAGCGAAGTGAACCATCGTTCACTGATGAAGGAACATGGGGTAACTAAAGCAATTACACTTTTACACTGCAAATAAAGGTACATACTATTCGGTAAGACCGAGATAACCGAAGTGTTCCCTGTTATTTTCTGGCAAATAGAGAAAATGCATGCGCGTTTTCTTAAAGGAATGCAGAGGATCACCGTAAAAGTAGACTGGATGCTGTCTACTTCAGTATTTTAAGGTGAAGAGACCCTGTGTTTTATGCTTTTCGTAAACTCAGTTTTTCCGGTCACATCTTTAAACTCGATTCCTTTATATGACTACTTTTGAACCTGACCTAATGTGATAAAAATAACTAAAATGACACCGCCCCGCCAACGTTCTGCCTTTTTTGATAGAACAAGAGAACAAATACACTGTCGTTCCCGTTGCTCAGTTCACTCAGGAATTAATCAAGCCCAACATGTCTCTTAAAAACAATCAGTTATTTTGACAGTTATGGCTTTCCTGGAGATTTTTATTACAACTCTGAACACACACTTGTCTTTTAATTGGGATATTTTCTTTTTAAGGCGAGAATCCCTAGGTCGGAGATTTATCCTTGGCAGTTGCTCCTGTTGAGCGAGAGTTCGCGCGGCCGAGAGTTTATGAGGGGCTTGATAGCCGTGTGGTACAACTTACTAAGATAGCTGATGTAGGTATTATTGAGTACAGAAAAGGTTATCGGAGATTTCTTGGCCGTACTGCAAAAGCTCTGTGTTTTCTTTATTTGGTCTTTGATACGTACTTTAGCAATTTAATAAGTTATATCGCACCGTTATCAAGCCCCTGGTAAACTTTGGTGCCGTCTGTTCAACTATAGGGCGCTGTACGTCGAAACGAAGTTTTGGGGTGTATTATATGGGACAAAAGGATGTAAGGTGATACCCTTTTTTTTTAGAGTGTAATTGTTGTACATGTGCATTACAAAAAGCTGGGAGGCAAGAAATAAAGTGAAACGATTGGCAAATTAACACGAATAAGAATAAACTATGCGAATACGTTAGAAGAACAGAGCGACTTTTCGAACGACAATGAATCGACGAGATGAGATCACTATGGCGCATGCCAAAATGCTGGAGGCATGGGAACCGGGGCTCAACGCCAGTTGCCGGCGTGCCATGTCCCAGCGGGCCGCATGCGGCCCGCGGACCGCGTGTTTGAGACCCCTGCTATAGAGCATGTGCTGGTCCATAGCCTCCTCTGTACTGGCATTGACAAAACCTGGCCGATCGCCACGAGACGCGGCCGCTGAAAGTGAAAAGGTAGAGAGGAAAACAACGGATGAGAAGAGAGTCCTGTAACGGGCGCCCCGCGGTGGTGATACGCTCAAACACACTTCTCCCGAGTGATGGAATATCCGCTCGTGCTCCTCGCGTTCGTCGCGCTACCGCTTCTTTTCTCGTCGGGTTCGAATACCATGTTTCGGGTTCTCGCCGCTGCTAAAGCTGTGCCCTGTCTACAGGCTCTCCGAGAAATACCCTGTGCTACCAGATCCTCGCGCTCCAAATCTGCGACCGGACACTTTATGGCACCGTCGTCGAACTGCCAGGCTTTGTGAGTATAGAGGATGGCTGCTCTCATTGTCGCGTGGCTAATATCGTTTTACTCTAAAGTAAGCTCACCATTATGTTAAAACACCTGAGACTAGTTGTGAAAAAAACTTACAACAACCAAAGGTGGGCGTCAGATGACGCTGCACTTATAGTGCTCTAGTAAGGCAACCATGGCGTTACAAAGGTATAGAATTCACATTTGTCAATGATAACGTTCGATTTGTTTAATTCCTTTTACTTCCTTTTTTTCAAAATTATCGACAACCGGGATTGTTTTGTGAATTAAAATTCACTGGAAAGTGCTCCTGGCTCGTGCATTTTGCTCAGTTAACGTCAAATCACGCTTCTACTACGCTAAATAACAAAACGAAATTCAAGAATCACTTTGAAGTTGCTTGAAAAGTCAGAATGGAGTTTTCATAGTAGCGTTTGTTTGTCAGACTGTTCAAAAGAATGTTCAAGTGTGGGCAGAGCTCATGATGTTACGGTATAGTAACTCAATCTCTGCCTTTAATTGCGTAAAAACAAAAAAAAAAACCAATCATGTGTGATTTTCTTTTTAGTAAAAATGCTGCCAAACATTGCATTTCGACCCTCTTTTCTCAGATATCTAAAAAAAAAGAGGGCGAGTCACGGCGTTTGGTCGCGTTTTTTAACCATAAGGACGATCCACAGATATTCTATTTTTGGCTTTTCTAGGACACCTAGGACGCATAAAATGAGCTTGCGCCAAAAAATACCGAATGAGAACCCATTTTCATGCCCTAAAGAGAATGTAAAACTCTTGGCATACCCTCACTGTGAACACTGCAGCCATCAAGGCGCCTTCGAACGCTGGGCAAATAGTTTCAGCGCCTATAGGACGAGTTCGGAAAGCTATCAGCCCAACGAAAACTCCGTGCGTCCGTTGCGTAAGATCGAAAGTCACCTTGGCCCAATTTTGTAGAATACGTGATGATTCAGTTTACTTCCATACTATAGTCTGGTGTTGCCAGATGAGGTCTGCAGGAGACGCTTTGCCTCCAGGACACGCTCGTCGCCGCTTCACGGCGTGTCTGGCTGCGCGTGCGCAGAGCTCTGCTATGTGGAGTGCAAGTTCGTCTGCTTCTTGCGCATGTTTCGCGGTGACGTCAGAACGCTGAGCTCCGATTGGCTTGATTGGAAAGACAGTGGGTAGACCTCAATGCTAGCTGTCTCGAGGTCCATCCACTATCCTTCTGATTAAGCCAATCGGAGCTCTGCGTTGTGACGTCACCGCAACCCTTGCGCAAAAAGCAGACGAAATTGTGCTCCGTACAGTCCTGTTTCTTCTGGTCAGGGTATGGTGCCTGGAACGCGTCTCCGCGACTGGTGTGTTTACCGCGTCCAAAAAATGGGTCCTTTGATTTCCGCCTGGTGACGTCATAGACGTATCACGCTGTCACCGGCCGCGATCCTGACGGTGTTACAGCAGCGGTGGGGGAGGCGGCAGGCGCCTGTTCCGCTGCAGGTCGCTCTCCAGCGTGACAGTACGCGGAAGCTTCGGCAGCCAGGAGTTGGGACGCCACGACGACAGCGACACTCGCGTACGCTCGTGCTTTTCACCAGCATTTTTACGGCCAACCGCCACTGCTCTCAGAAATAGAAGGGTACATTCTTACTCCCCTTGTGCCATATAAGATACCCCAAATCTTCAGTTCAAAGTAGAGCGCATTGACGCCGAACCGGCTAAAAGCTAATGTACGTCTTACTGACTAAAAAAAAAGATAAAAAACGAGGATTTCCGGCCCTACTGTAAAACCAGATTTTTTTTTTTTTAGCTCTTTGATACGTACTTTAGGTGTTCAATAAGTTATGTCGCACCACTGTCAACCCGCTCGCTAAAGTTGGGGCCGCCTGCTCGACGTCAGTGCGCAATACGTGGAAGTGAAGTTGCGTGAGGCATTATATGGAACAAAAGGGTATAAGACGACACGCTATTTTTGTTTAGAGTGTGGTCGCGACATCCTACAGCATGACACCCCGGCTTTTGTGACCTCATATAATGTCACTTCGGGACCACTTTAGGTGTGCGGGCTGAATAGGACGCTAAACGCACCAGTCGGAGACCCGTTCCAGGCACCGTAGCCAGGGGGCGCTGTGGCGTCCACAAGATGCGACCAGGAAAGAGTCGCCTGGGGCCCTAAACTCGTAAAGCACAAAGTTGAAGCCGAAAGTTGGCGGAGCGCGCCGATGGGACGTCGGCGAAAAAAGCGCGAAGTCATCGTCGTGATAGACCAATCGGTGCGCTCCGTCAACTTCGGCCCGAACTCTGTGTCTCACTAGTTTAGAGGCCCTGGACTAGCGTCGAGAGACACGACCATTTAATACAGAGTTTTCATAGATCGTTTCCGCTGTCCCGCAACGTTCTCCGCAACCCGCTACGAGATCCGAGACTCTGCAGGCAAGACAAGTGCCGCGCATGCGCAGTAGTGGCGTCTTCGTTCCGGAGAGCGTGGCGGAGGTTAGAAACGGTCTACGAAAACTCCCTAATGCTGAGTTGAGGCGACGTCGTAGCGTTCACACTTTTCTCTTTTGCCACTTCAACAAGCTTCCACCCCCCCCCCCCCCCCCCCCCCCCCAGCTAATGATGACCCCCTCGCCTTTGGCTATGACTCCCATATTAGTAGTTCCTTTATCGTAATCCTTCTTTCTCTCGGCGTCCTAGCGTTCCATCATGCACGATCCACGGGCGTAAACTAGCGACTGTCAGCGTCCCTCAGCGTTTGTAAACGGGCACCAACAGAGCGTTTAAAGGCTCGTTCCCATACTTGCAACAGAGTAGGACCGCCTTTTAAGCCTCTTGCGAGGGCATAGGACCTGCTACGCAGCAGCGCATCTGGACCTACGCCGTCGCAAAAGGCTTAAAAACCGGTCTTGTCTCACTCGGTAGTACTCGGTTGCAAGTTTGTGAACGGGCTTTGAAAGGATTAAACGCGACCTAAAAATACCCGAATTTGCAAGCTAGGGGTGCTGCTAGAAATTTGAGAGCTACAGCTTGAGTTGAATGCGGAGCATCTACATCGAACCTTACGTTGCAATTCACACTTTGTAGCCCCTCGACTGAACAAATGCAGGGCACAGTGAAGCGCAAACGTCTAATTATCGCGTCGCAGCCAATGGAGTCGCGTCATTAGCTGAGAAGAAAGCCCAAGAACAGATGACGAAGCGAGAAGGGCGAACATAAGAACTCACGACCGGCGTTTTTCAACCTGTCAGTGAATGTAGTCCTAACGGTTCTCTGATATTAAGAAAACCTGCCTATTCTTTCCCTGCACGAGTGTTTCGGGGACGCGCCTACAAACCTCTAAAGCTTGTGCTCGCAGAAAGGTTACTTTGTGAGATTACCAACCAAAGACTTGTTTCACGTGCCGATTCCAATACTCTCAAGAAATATCCGAATGACTGTCACTCGCCTTACTCTAACGCTTATTAAAAAAAAAAAAAAGATTTAATTTTTTGATGGCGAGAGAGGCCATTGAGGTTCACTGGTTCACGCTGTAAGTGAGAAATTTGGCCAGTGCAGTACGACTGGTCACTTGAAGTCCTTAACGCACGACCTGCAGTAGAGATTCTGGGCGTCGATTAAAAATTTTAACCCGATTAATCGCCACCCTTTAATCGATTAATTAATCGATTAATCGGTTGAGTTGATTTTTTATAAATAATATATTAAAATTAATTCAACAACTCGTCTTGCCTTTGAAGACTTATTTTACTCTCTGTTACACGGTGCAAAGGACATTTAGAATTAAGGATATATATAGTTCAACGATTCAGAGACGCATAGTTTGCTCCAGGTCCGAAGGCAAAGAAGTTTGTCCACATTTTCCGACAGGAAGACAAGAAGTCAGGGCTTGGGCGATGCTTTCTTCTGTTTTCAGAGAAAGGGACCTCGATGGAGAAGACGTTGATTGTTGTTGCGTTTTGGCGGATGGTCCTTGCTGCAGCGGAGTACATGGGTGCTTCGCTCGTATGTGATACTGAAGCGAACTTAAGCTTTCACTGTATGAAAACGACTTTTTGCAGATGATGCAGTGACTTCCTTCGAGTTAAAAACTTCACCGCTGGAGTTTACTTTAAACCCAAACTTTTCAGAGAGATTGCCTTTCATACTCATGAACTCGTCCATTTTTGTGGGCCGAATACTGGAACAAGTAGCCATGGCGTTGTTAGCTTCACAGCTTGTTTTTCTACTTGTTTGTCTTGCCTGGGCAGGATGTGTAATAGGTCCTCGACGCATGAAGTTTCGCGGTCACGCAGGGATCAATTGCAAGCCCGGCTTGTTCGTCTGGCCGAGGCAGAACTGTAATGTATATCCTCGAACAGGTGACGCTTCGCAAGCGCGAGAATTGAACCTTGCTCATTGCATCTGGCTGGGAACGGAAAACCGCTCGGGACAGAACGACCGGATACATGCCACGCAGCGTTTTCCTTACCAGGATGGAGCCATGCGTGCATCCAGTTCTTTTTGAGTACCGATTAAAAAAACCGATTAACCGGTTAAAAAATTTGATCGCAATTAAAGCCTTAATCGATTAATCGGAAGGTTAATCGATCAATTGTCCAGCCCTAGTAATTATACGACCGCACGCCACTATGGTGATCATGCACATCCTTAAAAGCTTCATGCAAAAAAAAAAAAAAAAAAGAAAGCGGGATTATAGGTTTTTTTTTTTTAGGACACGGACGAAACCTTGCCCTATAGCTGGAGTATGGAGATACAATAGGGAGCTTTAGCGTAGCGCTACCGCCTACAGCGGTGCTCTTACCGGAAGCAAAAACTGCGATGTAAAAGCACACTCCGTCGGATCATAGAATCGGCTGCAGATGCCAAGTTTAGCTCCAGAGCTTGAAGTTCTGGAGTTCCCTCACGCACTATCATAGCACTGTCATTCCTTCCTCTCCTTCAGTTTCTCAATGCATACGAACCTTTCGTGGATCGTTCGCAAAAGATTTACATTCAAGCGGGGAGCTATAATGGGGGCTCGTGCCATCAGGTTCAGCACGGAATGAGCACGCACCTACGATCTACGAAAGGTCCATAATGCTGTAATGCTTACGGTTTTGTTTGTTTGAACTGAAGAAAAAAGTTTCTTATTTGCTCGAGAATTAGCCACACTTCTTGTGAATAAGGCCCTTGTGTCCACTTTCCTGCATAACACACATACAGCCAATCATCGCGTTCTGCATAAAAAAAACTCAGCGAATAACGAGGTTGAGAACACGATTCTCCGTAAGAATACGATATGAGTAGACAGCAATTTCTCGTGAAACGTTTTCACCTCCCCGTAAACCGCTGCCATCTTTCTGCCGATCGAAATGATTGGCTACCTTCGTGCTCCGCCAGAAAACAGACCCACAGGCTTTGTTCATAAGCGGCGCCACCATTACTCGAGCAAATACGGTTACCCCCCCCCCCCCCCCCCCCCCCCTGCCGTTAAAAGCAAGAAAAGGACTGCCGTTAGCCGCGGCAGTCCGTTTATCTCCGAGTGATCTTTGTCCTGGTGGGAGCGTGCTCAGGTGCGCTTCCTTGGGATGTAATGATTTATCTCTCTTTCTGAGATGCAGTTGAGTAGTGGCGACTAGAAACGTTTTTGCCTGCTTTCTCATTGAATTCTGTTTTAACGTCCTTCATAGTATGGCAGGAAGGCGGAGCTTTACTACTTTGGAACCAGTTTTTGTTTATCTTTTCTACATTTGTTCTCCGAGTCTCGACACCAAATAAAGCTTCATTTTGTAGCGCTGGAAGCGCTTTTCGCGTTTCCATCAAAGAAATTTTGGGTTGTCAATATCGACAAACCCCAAAGACCACCATCTTCTGAAAAGGATAGTCAGTGTACAAGTATTTAAAATACGTATTTAGAATACTTCGAGTAAGTTCGCATTTTGTAGTTTAGCACATCACTAGCAAAAACTAAAAGAGAGAGCTTCGGCCTTTCAGTGTCCCTGCAAAGCGCATGCGCTCGTGCAGTGCACGCATCGTTAAGAGCAACACGCTCGAGCTCGTAGCCCTGGCTTCGTTCGCACATAAAATGAGTGAAGCGAACTGTATATTTGAAGCTTACCTTTGTGTGGCGGCGCCAAGCAGGACAACTTGAGGATGACGCTGGCCGCGCTGAGCCCCGCTGGAGAAACCTTAAAGCCGAAGGACTCCATGAACTTGGGCTCGCAGTTGCGCTTGCACACCGACGTCTTTTTGCTCTTGACTGGCTTGTTCTCCATCAGGAAGCTCACCTTGACCTGCGTGTCTGCAAAGGGACACGCGTACGCGCTCGGCTTAATCCCATCATCGTGTGAACCGTGGCAAGACTTTAAGGAAGCAGTAAACTATAGTCTAACAGCGTATGTTTCTCAGAGAATAAAAAAAAGATTAATAAGACAAATCCTTGGGTCACAGATGAGATCATCCACGTAAAGCGCAGATTAAAACGCAAGCGATTGTGTAAGCACCGGAACTTGTCAGCAATTAGTTCTTTAAGCCGTGATGTGAAAAAGAAACTCAAAGATTCCGAAACTATAGCTTCTTTGCAAATACGATGAATCCGATTTTAAAAACGTCGCCATATAAGTTCTGGAAACATCTGTCCCCTAAGCAGAAAGTTATAAAATAGGTTTAGGTGGACGGTGCTATATTCGGTAATCCGCTTACCGTAGCAGATGAACTCAATAACTACTTTCACTCGGTTTTTTCAGTGGGCAGATCTGTAAATAACCCGACTGACAACAAACCCAGCCTGCAAACACAGCCTATTCAAATTACTCTTGAGGGAGTGAGGGCCTTACTACTAAATGTTGACATAAAAACAAAAAACAAAAAAAAAAAACACCGGGACCAGATAAAATCCCGAATGAATTCCTGAGGCGTTGCTGCGAACTGGTTTCACGTTTTTGACCATTATCTTTCAAAAGTCGCTAGATAAATGTCGCTTACCAAAATAATAGACTACTTCCATAAAGCCCTGCATGCAACACGGCGCGCGTTGCACTCTGGGAACTAGTTGGCCAGGGAGGAGGGTGGCATGGTTTCGGTTTCGATCGACACGTCGACAAGAAATTGTTTTCTGGTCCCGAGAGCGTCATTTGTGGTCTCTAAACTAACCTAAATGGTCATACCTCGAAGCTTTAGCACAATCCCGAGACGTATAGCTTGTCTTAACACATGCTTGTTGTATTTTTGTACTTGAACCTTCCTGTTAGCATTCCAATCGAGGTATGTGGACGAGCCAGTGCTGGGAGTCTCGACGCTGCGAAGCTCGGGTGCTCGGGGATCTTGCTTGTGTACGAATCAACAAGCTGTAGCAACCAATAAGTATGCATACATCGAGCTCGCGCCTTTGCATTAGTGTTGTTGATCAGGAAGTTTGCTTCGTGCGTCCATAGACGAAATATTACTTTTTGCAATTACTCTTTTTCTTAATGTGCCTGAGTATGCGAGGTAAAACTCGGAGGTGCCATTGAAAAGCTCAATTTTAACACACTTATCTCTTATCTGTACTGACCCGCAGCACTGCACGAAGTGAAGTCCCCACCCGCTTGCATTCCACTAATATTCAACATCGCGTATGCGCATTAAGTTATACTGCAATCATATAGGCAAATTCGCGCATACAGGCCGTTTTAAGAATGCAAAAGTCGAGCACTTGTGAGAAGAATGTCGCACCGTTCGCCGGTAGTGCGTCAGACGGGCATGCCCGTCCGGCGCACGGTGCGACATTCTTCAGACAAGTGCTCGAACGAATTCAGAGCGCATTTGACGGCTGCTAATGGCCATAATATTTGTTATGTGTTTGCTTTCTTCCTGCCTGAGTGTGCCGAGATAATTTCAGACACACCGTTCCCGACACAGATCTCGGGCGTCACTAAAAGCTCGTCCAAAAAGGCTTAGCGAGGAGTAGGATACGCTTGTTAGGGCCTCCGTCGTAGCTAGCCGATCTCAGCGTTTGCGAAAAGTTAATCTTCTATCAGCATAAAATTCTAGTGGGAGATATATGATGACACGAGGAAGACATCAGAGTAACTTTTGTGCAGTAGTGAGGTCGAATTTATTGCGTTTCCTTAAAAGTTCATGCGTAAACGCTGGCCTCAACTTTGATACCCTGTGAGGATGCGGCTTGCTTTTCGTCCAACGAAGTAACGAGAAGCGGACGTTTGGCAAACAAAATGCGTGTAAGGCTCCAGACGAACAAATTTCAGTTGTAGTTCACTGGTACTAGACGGGATTACTGACACTGAGCTCAAAGATGCACTCGTGGGGTGAGGTGACTAAGCCACGGCTTACTATGTTCGCATACGCACGCACAATATCCGGTGTTTCGGGAACCAAGGAAAGTGCCCCGGTCTTCGTTTTGTATCGCTCGAGAATGAGTGTATTGTACGTTCGTGAAAAGTCAGATAATCGAAAACGCAACCAGCGCGTTCGGTCGCGGCGTGATAGCATGAGATGAAGCTGCTCAGTCGAAACCGAAACTGAGTAGCCAACTAGTTCCCAGAGTGCACTGCGTGGTATTTCGCCGCGATGGGGCGCGTCGGTTTTGGAAGAAGTCCATTGGTTTATCGCCAAGGTTGTACCGATTCACAAATCGGGCAACCATCTTGAAGTTAAAAACTACCGGCCGATATCGTTTACATCAACAACATGCAAAATGCTCGAACACATCATTTCTAAACATCTCGTTGATTTTCTAGAAGACAGCAACCTTTTTTTATGATAACGAACACGGTTTTCGCAGGAAGCTATCGACTATTACCCAGTTGTTTGAATCAGCTCCTCAGTTTGAAAAAGCGCTCAATGTTCGTGGCCAAGTAGATGTTGTATCTATCGGCTTATCTAAAGCATTTGACAGAGTCACGCATACAAATTTACTTGAAAAGTTATTGCTTCTTGGTGTTAATAAGAACTTTGGTTCTTTGGATCAAATCATACTTATCTGATAGGACACAGTACGTTGAAATTGACGGTCATGCGTCATCTGTTTTACCGGTCACGTCTGGCGTACCCCAAGGATCTGTTTTGGGGCCAATTCTGTTTTTAGTCTATGTTGACGATATCGCTCAAGATATCGACCCAGCTGTAGAAGTGCGTCTCTTTACTGATGATTGTTTGGTTTACATCCCCATATTAGCTGCAGATGATCGAGAATTACTGAATGACTCCTTGACAAACTATATTTCACTGGTGTGAAAAATGGGATATGCGAATTACTTTTCATAAAACTACTGTCTTAAGCAAAACCAAAACGAAGTCTCCGTTGATGTTTTCGTATGAAATAGATGGTGTAGTCTTGCAACGTTCTAACACTATTAAGTATCTTGGTATTACTATCTCGGGTGATCTCAGCTGGAATACGCACGTTGAGAATGTATGGAATTCAGCATATAGGAAACTTTGCTTTATGAGGCGATCTCTAAGGGGGACGAACTCCGACATCCGGAACAACGTTTATAAAATTATAGCGCGTTCAACATTGGAATATGCATCGATAATATGGGACCCTCACGCACAAACTCAAATAGATAAAGTGGAGCGCACTAAAAGGCTAGTAGCAAGGTTACTTTTTCTAAATGGGATAGACACGAGTCTGTTTCGCATTATTGAGGGAAGCTTAATTATCCTCCTTAGCGTCAGGACGAAGAATTGCGCGGATGAAGTTTTTTTATTTGTTGTATTTTAAGTATTACCATATTGACACGCAAACGTATATCAGATCTCCTGGAAGACGTCTCGACTACTTAACGATTTGTCAGTTGACCTATTTATGCCTAATATTGCTATTTTTAAATATTTGTTTCATGTCAAAACAATTGAAGAATGGAACAGATTACCCCCAAGTGTTTTTTCGGACGTCACTTCTGCTGAAGAATTTGAAGAAAAGTTGATGAGCTGGTTTGCTGACGAGTAGTTGTACCTGTGAGAACGATTGTTCTATGTATAATTCCTTGTCACCTGTATTTTGTTTGATGTATTACTGTATCCACTCCTGCTCTAACCCGCAAGGGTTGGCAGTATTTGAAATAAATAAAATAAAAATGTGCCAGAGTAGCTGACCCACTGAAAACGCGGGCACAAATATGCTAAGTCATGGTGGGTGAGTATCCTTATGTTTAGATCAACTCAGTTGTGGAACTCCCGCGGAAGAAGTAACCTCCCTCCCCTGCCACTTGTTGTTTGCCATCCAGTGGCAGCATTTCAAAACTGTATTCTTTGAAGACGCTACGGAGAAGCGCCATTTACACGCTGTGCTTCAAAACCTCCGTAGCTGTGCACTCCGCGTCACTAGTTGTGCGCAGTGAAGGCGAAGGCAATGCCAAGTGAACAGAGAAACAACGATCACTAGGGAACGCGAGAGGAGGGCAATAGAAGGCGAGGGAAGAAAGGGAGAGCACTAGGAACGTTAGAGAGGAGAGGAGATTTCTCATCCCTCCCCAGCCTTCCTAGTGCTTACCCTTTTTACCATCGCCTGGCGTTGTTTTCGCCTGTACTGCACGCAACTAGTGACACAAAGACATTTTCCATTTCGGCGGCCGTTTCTCGTGGCGATCTGACGGGCTTTGCCGGCATATAGGTGGCTATGATCCCACCGAACAGTTTGTAGTTTTTAAACACGTGCATTTCACGTGCACGGTTGACGGCATGTTTAAATGTCGACATTCAAAAGCAAAATGTTCGGCGAGCTCACCGACGCCAGTAGAGACAGAAAAATGTAATCGAGAGAGTAGAGCACATGGAACGCTAGAGTGACAGCGCCCAACTCTGGAGTAAAATTGTATGCTATGTATAAGTCCCAGACAGGACAAGAAAAGCAAGGCGTCTTTTTCAGACGCCCGACCCACGTGCTGTTCGCCTTCCTTCGTGCTTTGACTCCGCGTGCGCTCACGCCTCACCAGACGACGAAGTATTCTCGGAGGTAGGAAGCTTGCGCTGGACGTGGGACAGCTCAGAAATCTCGCTGCCGTTCTCATCCTTTCAGTGATTAGAGGGTCATATCGAAGGAGACTGGGCATCTATTCATAAATATGACTCGAGCAAAGTAAAAAAAGCAACAAAAAAAAAAGAAAGAAAGAAAGAAAAAGTCGTGATCGTTTTTTAGAAGGATAAAATTAATCAGATTAATTTTATTTAGATCAGATCTATTTTATTGAAATTATTGATATATGTTTTAAAGCACCGTAGCTGTAAAATAGTAATATTTAATCACTAGGTGTTTTTTAAACATAAAAGATTGATGTATCAAACCGTTCGATCACTGAAATCAAATGCGGAAGAAATAATGACTGTAAATTTAAAAAGTAGTTAAAGTAACCACTTTTTTTTATCGAGGAAATCCCACCATTGTAGAACAAAAACAGCTTGATATTTTTTTTTTAATCGGTGAAAGAGTTTTATTCGCTTTTTCTTTTTCGTTCTGACTTTCTTACAATAGGATTGGACATTACTTTTCTAGTGATAGTTCCCTTCACGTTCTTATGTACTCGGAGCACGAGGTTACGTAACTCAAGAACGAATTTAATGGTAACAAGAAAGCCCAACGTTCCGATTTGCCCGGTATAAATTTTTCTTGCTCCATGGGATCTCGATTTAAACGCGAAACAAATGCGCACAAAAAGCATCCAACGATAGGCAAACGGCAAATAAATTATTTTTCCTATTATTTTTTTGCGGAGACTGTTTTAGTAAATCATCGTGGGTGAACCCGGTTTGATCTAAATCACGATTTAAATCGTCTCGATTTTGTTTTATTTCTCACCATGGACACAATCTTTGCGTCATGTCATGTGCGTGATTAGTTTAATCGATAATAACGAATAAAAAAAAATGAGCGCCGTGACGATGCATTTTTGGCGCTGCATGATGAGTTCCGCCAGATTGTAGCGTCGTCTGCGGTCGCACTGAAGTGAAAAGAGAACAGAGTTTTCCCACGGAGAACTCAGTTCAAGTGAACAGTGCACAGAGTTCTCCAACGGCATTTCAAGTTAATTTGAGAGAGGTTGGTCATTTCGCTACATTTCGCTCTTCCCTCACGCGTGACGTCACGAGTCAGCACGAACCAATTTTCTCGTCTGCGATGAAGCAAATTGTAGCCCTCTCTATGCGAGGAGAAACGGAGGTAGAAGGGGGCGCGTAGGGACATCGGAAAGCCGAGCTCTGGTCGGAACGATCAATGGGTAGACGAACGAAGCTAGCTTAACTATTGTTAAGAGTCTTATATCCTACGCGTCATCAGAACGCCAGCACGGAGCGCAAGTTCGTCTGCTACTTTTACAGGGGTTGTGGTGACGTCAGCAGAACGCCGAGCTCTGATTGGCTCCGATTGAAGAATAGCGGGTAGACCTCGAGGCAGCTTGCTTTGACGTCCACCCACCATCTTTTAAACAGAACGAATCAGAGCTCGACGTTCTAACGTCACCACAACCCTCGCAAAAAGAAGCAGACGAACTTGCGTTCCGCGTATCCGCGCGTTGCCAATATGCCCGTTCCGCGCTGAGCTTGATACTGTTGATCTAAGCGCTGGACCTACGAGACGCAGTTATTTTTGGAAGCTGGCTCCTATGGATTTCTAGACTGCTGCGTCCTTGCTAGTCGGTTATTCGGATGATAGGCAATTCCTTTTTGGCACTTGTATTCTTGTATTCCCTTGAGATTAGCTGCGGCCTGAAGGGGGACAACATCAATGGTCAAGGGATGAAACGACGAGGCAGAGAGGGGTAAAATTACCATTCACCGGTTTCGAGAAAACACTAGGCAATGTGTCTCGAATGAGCAGACATTTCATTTTATGCCCAACCTCTCGTAATTCGCAATCGATAAGAAAAGGAAATCCCCAAGTGACTTGGCGGGGGCGGATGCGCTCGTAGCAGACATTCAAACCGAATACGCAAGAAGCTTATTTACCGCCCACCATAGATCGTCAGCACGGAGGCAACATACAATGCCGTAGCCAACGTGATTCTATCAGAACGTCAGATTGGTTTTTCTATTGCTTGTATGCGTCGTTGGAGTCAGAAAAAATAAATGTATGAAACTGGAATGATTATTGCTGCAGCGGCTGTGCCAACAAGACAAGAACATAATCATAGTAACCCGGAGGAAAAGAAAAAACGCACGAAAAGGGGAGAAGACAATCTGTGTGTCGTCTTGTCGACTTTTATCTTTTTCTTGATTTCGTATCTACGTGGCCTGCAAGCAACAACGAATTAAGGCTCGTTCACGCAGTTGCGTCGACAGCCTTGCGCTGCGTTGCGCCATGCAGCACAGCGCTTCGTCATCATAGCAAACAGCTCGACGCAAGCAGTCTCAACTCTGTCGAACGCGACTGTGGGAACGAGGCTTTAAAAAGACAGTAACCCTTTCCCCTCCCCTCCCCCCCCCCCCCCCCCCCAATAAAAATAATAAGAATACGAAATAAGAAAACGCAAAGAGTACCCAATCAATAGTTTGCTATATCGTCACGTAACTTTTTAATAAATAAAAAACGCAACTGCTCGAAACCGAAACCGAAACTGGACTGGGGAGGAAGAAGAAATATAGAGAAGAAAAACGTTAACAAAATTCACGTACCTGTGCAACTTTTTTTTTTTTTTTTCAATCAACGTCTTTGCAGATGTTTTCAAGTCACAAAAAATGGGTATCATATTTTTTGTATTTTTAGCATTAAGTGTGTGCCTTCGATGGTCCAGGGCTTTGATTATTTTTGGTGGTTGCGTCTAAACCACAGAGAATGGCACGTAACTACGGAGAAAAGAGTGAGCGCGACTCAAATCGGCCAGTTCTCGATCGGCGGTTTATGGGCGGAAGGAAGGAATTTCGAGCCGCAAATTGTGTTCTGGGTATTTGGGCTCCCATATATCATGTACAAATAAAAACTTTGGCGATCATAAATACCCTGTAGTGTCCCTTTAAACATTGATCCTCACAAATTCTCTTGCATTCCGTTTTTTTTTCTTCTTTATAACTGAAAGAAATATACATACAACTAAAACCAATTAGAAGGCCAAAGTGAAATTCTAGCTGTACTTCGTGAACGCAGCCAGATGTCTGAAACTTAGTTTCGAGGAGTAATAACAGTGGTCGAGTCAATAAGAAAAAATATTGCATGTATGTTGTAGAGAGTTAACAAGTGGTGCCTAGATAGTTTCAACGCTTTAAAAAAAAGTCTGGAGCTCATATTTCCACGGCTTCTCAGGTCACATTTTGTAAAGATTCTCTTCATTAGAGTTTTTCAATGCCCAACAAAAGAAAAAACACACACACACACACACACAAAGAACATGCACTGTTTTTCCGACAGAGCGATACCTATTATCTGATCAACGCCATTTAAAAGTTTCGGCGCTGCGTGCTGTTTGTTCGGCGGGAACAATTTTTCGATTGATTTAACGCAACATTACACGCACGACAATGCCTCCAGTTTTACAAAGCCGTTTCGTAGCGAGCACCCTCGAATAAAAGTGACCGTTGCACAACCGAGAACCCACTCAATGTGCAGGACGCAAAAAGATCATCACAAGGCAGAGGTCCTAAAGAACGGCTGGTGCTTGCTGCGAAAGAGCCGTGACGGACGCCTGGCGTGTTGCGACAGCTCAGTCGGAGCGCGCGGCTCTGCGGGGAGTCGGTTAAGTGCTGCTGCAGCCCGTCTGGCGCATCATCGCCGACATGAAACGCTCGCCGCCGACGAGGTTCGGCCCGCCACAGAGGGCCCAGATTTCAGAGAGGGGGAGCAATTCGTACGATGGAGAGCGCTAGCAATGGACCTTTTCCAAATACCGACGGCACCAGGCGGTGGCTGCACGAACTAAAAATCAAGGAAGTGACCTACCTGCGCTACCATCGATAATGGGAGCTACGTTACCAGTTGCTTCGCTCTCTGAGCAGCGTCGCGTGCCCAACGCAACGAGGTAGGCCTAGCGCGACTTTAAAGAAGGAAATCCGTAGCGTCCACCCAAACGTCATGTTTTTCTTTCCGTCCACTTTCTTTTTTTGTGTAACACAATTATATATATGCTGCAATTACGTGTTCTACTCGTCGATTTACAGCCTCATTCCGAATTTCCTCGATTTTTTCGTGCCGACTTCCACCGCTTGGCATCGGGCGCTCGCGCGTGCGCAGAACGCTTCTCGGAAAAGGTCCATTTGATGGCAGGCACCTTCTGTGCAGATTGGTTTCTCGTGCGCACACGTGAGTTGGCCGGTGGCGAGGAGGATGACCGGTCGCAGAGGCTAAGGCCAAGGCTAGAGACGCTTGCGGACGATCGACACGTTCGCTTCCTCCTCGCATCTCGCGTTGTAAAGGTTGCTCATATACCACGTGACTCCGATGAAGCGATTGGAAATACTCTCAAATCCAGGCACACCACTTCACCGTCGTTTATCTCGAACGCCTCTCTCTTTGAGCGAACCGGACAAAACCTCATTTTATGAATTGGATCTTCTTCTTTTTTATTTTTTTCACAGCGTGCGTGCTAGTTTGGTTAGATATCCGCTTTGATGTTGTTTCGTTTTATATGTTATTTGTCTGATTTTGTTTAATGTACTCAAAGAGCTTCGAACTATGTATGGCAGCACTGCGAAGACCCGAGCACTAGGAAATCAAAAAGACGATATTTCACACGCGAGTAAAGGAGCGCCGTATTTTCTCTTTCTCTTTGCTCGCGCTTCGGCTCTTCACAGTGTTGGAAGCATAGAGTTAATATAATAATATTGTGCAGGGGTCTCCCAACCCCTGCCTGGAGGCCTGATTCGGGCCGCGGAGGCGTTCCGGCCGGCCCGCGGATGACCGCGGTCTTTCCAGTGACGCCCAGCATGCAACCCGGTGCTATTAACGCAAAAAAGGGTCGTAAAGAAGTTGGCTTTGCGACACGCACCGAAAACGCAAACGAATATTTCAGAAAGAACGAAAGAAAACTGTAGTGTTGTAAGAATATTCAAACTTGCGAATAGTAATTTCGAATAATGCGCTATTCGATATTCGTTTGGAGATTAACTCGAATATTCGTATTTTTCGAAGTGTTGATCGCGGCGGGTTCGACCTGTCGGGGCGCTTCTTGCCGAGCACCGGTGCACCGAGGAGAAAAAACATCCGCAGAGCTCGCTTCCACGGGTGTTGATTCTCCGCAGTGCGCAGGTGCTCGATAAGAAGCGCGCTCAACGCGGCTAACCCGCCGCAATTAACACTTCGAAAAGTGCAAATATTGGAGTTACGTTCTTCAGAGGAAAGCCTCTTTTTAAAACGGGATGGTGCAAGCGCGCACGTGGTGTGTGTGAAAAGAAACTGAAACTTTGCGAATGTTGATACTTACACTACAGTAAAAATTTCAAAATCAAACTGGCTATTATGCAAGAGTAATTATTAGGCAGATATATTTTGACAAGCCAGTTCGTCATTCATGAATGTCTTTTTTTTTTATTTCCCATATTCTAGATTTAGTAAAAAATATTTGCATAGAGCAAGAGGATTTATGTCAAATGCATCGTTTACTTGCCATTCTAATGTAGGCAATAGAATTTCTGAGGTCTCGCTTCATAATTATAGCTACATAAAAACTAACTTAACTTAGATATGAACAAATAGAAGCTTGTGAAAAACCTTTACAAGTTAAGGTGGGATTTTGTTTAGGCACGGTGTACTAGAGAAAACCATGGTGAGACAATTCAATATTTGATTTTAAAATATTCGGCTAAAACCGCTATTCGCTTCGAATTCGCTTCGAACTAAATATCCACTATTCGCACATGCCTAGTACAAAACAGCATGAAAAAGTCTGTATATCTCGGCATATTATTTATGGCAAAGTGTCATCACCAGAATTACTATTCGTTGTTCTCTGATTCATGCAAGTGTAACGACGGAAAAATTCATTTGCTTTCTCTGTATATCATGCATTGTTATAAGATCTGATCTGCTACATTCATTAGTCTTCTGACCTGTGTGAATATGACAAAGTTTCTATGCCGAGGGACATAGTAGAGGGGGCTATTCGTAACGATGAGTCTGCTAATTGACTAAAATAGGTTAATTAACTTTTTAATTATTGAAAATAACCACGTGGTCCTAATTAGAAACTCGCTGAGCGTCATCAAAAACCACTAGATCGGCCAATATTAGAAATAGTTGGAACACGTCCGAAGTACGGTGGAGAGCTAAAGATACAACTCGTGCAGCAATTGGAGCAAGGCAGGTTAACTAAGAAATTGTAGTTAGTTACATGACTTACCGTAGGCGTTAGCCCCCTATATTATAGGCTCCTGATCGTATAACTCACCTGCATAAACCGTATTAGTGTAATTTTAAGGTGTTTATTTTTTAAACAGTTCAACGTAGAAATAAGCTCCCTGTATGTTATTAAGAGTAGGAAATCATATCGTCCAAATACTGGTTACGGAAGTGATACTGTCGGGAACCAAGAATCTTCATCTTCAGCACGGGTGATCAAGTGTCTTAGTTATCTGGTTCTACCAGCCTGAAAATACACAACCTTGCGTCGTTGACAAAAGAGTCACCTTTCTGTAGACTTACCGCCGAATTCAGAAACCTCACTCAAACTACATTCAAACTGAAGGGCCCCTTCACTTCCTCGAGGAAGGCGCGAGGGCCGGCGCTGGTCAATCGCGAGGACAAATCCGCCGTCGCGATTGGCCAGCGCCGGCCCTTGCGCCTTCCTCGAGGAAGTGAAGGGGCCCTTCAGTTTGAGTGTAGTTTGAGTGAGGTTTCCGAATTCGGCGGTAACAATCTTCTCTAGGGCCTCTAAACTCGTCAGACACAAAGTTGAGGCCGAAGTTGACGGAACGCACTGATTGGCCAATCACGAGGATGACTTCGCGCTTTTTTCGCCGACGTCGAATCGGCGCGTTCCGCGAAATTTCAGCTTCAACTTTGTTTTTAACGAGTTTAGGGCCCCTTGGGTCTCAAGGACTCATGCAACACATAATTGGAGCCGAACGTAATCGGAGCGCGTCGATTGGACCTCGGCGACAGAAGCACGGTGTCACAGTCGCGAGAGTGCAACTGGCGTGCTCAGTAACCTTCGATCTCCACTTTGATTGATTTTTCGGCCAGATGCAACGCTCTAAAAAAAATAGAGCGTCAACTTTCCCACAAAGCACTTGGCAGAGCCAATCGCTGCGACCCACGGAGGGAGCTCGGCAAAGGACGAGGCTGAAATTATGTTAAACCTAAGAAACAGCCTGCGCTATGACAACTGATGACGGCGAAACGTCATGCTTATCATAGCGCAAACCATGTTTTATTTTATTTTTTTAAACATATTTTCAGTCTGGTCATCCACCGAGGATTGCAGCGATTGGTTCTTCCCAGTGCTTCGCGAGAAATTAAACGTGCATGATTTGACTCCAGCGATAAAGAAACAGTTATAACAATATGTACTTAACACGCCCATTACCAATGTTTTCTCTTTTTTTTTTTAATGCAACGAGTTTTTTTTTTTTTTTTAATTTGGCGTCAATTAACGCTGTCGTGATGAAACTGTAAAAAGAGAGGAGGAAGAAAATGGCACCTCAAGCGTTCATCTAAAGTCAGCTGGAAGTAGTTTCTTTCGAGACTGCTTTACAGAACGACGCAGTTAGCAAACGCGCTTCGCACAAGAACAGGCGATAACGATTACACCAAGAAACCAATCTCATTTTTAATTCGCTGTTTTCGTTCGGAAAAATCCTGCAATTGGCTCCTCGTATGCACTGGGCGTTTCGAAAAAATGAAAAAGACAACCATGTTTTCCTCATCGCACGTATTAACTCGCAGGTGAAACGCTAGTTGTTAGAACCAGATCATACTTTCATCAATTAGCGTCTTTCTTTTTCTCTTAAAAGTTTGGTTTGTAGCAATTTTCAATAAAAAACATCGGGCCCATTCCCGTTAGCAGACTTATTTGTCTTCATGCATTTTCGTAGACCCTGTTGGCAGCCATTTCCTCATTGAAATTGTTTTGGGGAAGCGCGTGTAACCTTGAAATAAGATAATTGTAAGTTCTGAAGCTTAGCCATCTGGACCCAATCGCATGAGATGAATTTGGGCGGAGATTGAGCGTTCGGCAATGAGCGCTTTATTTTTGCGGCGAAAAAAGCAGACTTCTGTTCTCTTTCACGCACCCGGTACTCTGCGGGAAAAGTAGACGCCCGGGCTTTGTCAGGTGAAAGGCCTTTCGGGCGAATCGCGTAGAACGTAGCGAACTTACACGCAAGTCAAAGGTTGTGCGGGGACGTGAGGAAGGCTTGAGTCCCGTACGACAAAGAACGCCCCAGCTCACTCACCCAGTGGTGTTTCGGGGGGTCCCATTTCGGGAGGCGCGGTCAGCCCCCTCGCCTCGAGCACGGTCACAGTGAGCCTTTCGTGGCTGGCCTTGTAGCACAAAGCGAGCAGTAGCTCACCCTGCTCGGGAGTTGCCTGCAAGGACATCGAAAAGAAAAAGTGAAATTATCCTTGGCGTAAGTTACGTTCCAGCTGTATGTATATAGGGCGGCACAACCAGACAAGAGAGTGCATCCTCTGCTCGAGATGGCGCAACATGTAAATAGCGTCACTAACTCGGTCGTCTGCAACAGCGCCCAACGTGGACTTTGGCGATTTGTTTTTACTCTTATTGTTCTTTACTGGAAGGGAACTAAGCCTTAAAATTTCACAGGGTAAAACTGACCTGCTCGGTGGACATTCGGTGAAAGTGTGAGCTTTCTACGTGCAGGCGGCGGTTTTTCCGGCTCGTTTTACAGCTGACGATCCGCTTGTGGCACCCTGTATAACCGCAGTTTCGCAAAGCTACGGTGACTGGAATGCGAATCCGGCTTGCGCGATTATTGCGTGATTATTTCTTTTTGTAGGACAACAACCATTATTAATTGTTCGTGTCGTGTTTAGTGGTCTGAACAGCTGACCATGTTACGAAGAGACAAAAAATCAATCTGCCAACAGCTTTTTTTATTAACACGATATCACGTAAGGTAATGTCACGCGATAGTGTGTATAATATATGTTGCACACTAATAAATTTTGAAATGGTGAAGGAAATCGTTCATGTGAATCAGTGTGTGCAGTGCCTCGTCTGTCGCTGTAGTTGTTTTCTAGGACAGATCAAGGAAAGGGGAATTTGTTTGCTTTAGATTTTCCCTTACGTTTTTGTTTTTTGCGTAACATCTGCGCAGTTTAATAAATATTAGCCACCTTGGCGGGGGCGCTAGAGTGGAAGCGCATGTCTGAGCTTGTATCACATTGCTTTCAAAAACAGACGACTGCACCCGCATGTTACATGAATTCGCTTTTCCTGCAGGACCCCCAAAAATAACCTGTTTAAATGATGCCGGGTCCTTCATTACAGTATCAATGATTACGTTTTCACCTGTAGTAGGATAAATGCCTTTTAAGCTCCGTTCAGCATTAAGCTGAGAGCCGGAGACTAGAAGCACCGTTTTCAGCGCGAGCTTTCTGCCATTGCTAACACAAGTGTGGACGAGCAGGCACACGCAACCAGAGCCCTGCGGAAGCCAGAGAGCTAGTGCTGAAGGCGGAGCTTCTAGTCTCAGCTTAATGGTGAACGAAGTATAGTCAGCAGAGCTTTGAGATGCATAAAACAATGAGCGGTAATGAGCTCAGAAAGGCGATGCAAGACTTGTACAGACACACGTGCCTATACACGGAAGCGAATTTTGAGTTTTCAGTTGGCGATGGATACCTGTTGATGATTTTCTTTCAGAGTTTCAGATACAGTTATGTCCGGTCTGAGATGGGATGGTGTCATAAACCAGTTAAACAAATCGAATAGATACAGTTCCGATTGCGGCATCTTTAACCATGCACCATGAATGGGATCCGCCTTGGTCTCTCTCAGACAAAATCTGAAAAGTAAGAGAGAGGTATAGCCTCTTCACCCCTAAGAGGACAATGCGGTGGAAGTTACGTGCTCGTTGGATCAGTCATTATCTTTCGCCACGTGGTCACGCTCTCATCCAAACCCACGCGCAAAGAGTGAGGTCAGGTGATGAATGGGAGGTGGTGAACTGGTTTGGCGACCACGTAGCCTCCACTGCACTGTCAGCGGGAACGGAGTCCATCTCGGGCAAAAGTTTGTCGAATACGCAGCTAAGTGAGTACAGTTTTAAGAAGTGCTGGACTATGTTAGTTTGTGCCTTCTGCCGTCAGGTCGTCATACTCGACGAGTAGAGTTCGAAGGAAATTAGACGACCGCATCGTTTATCCTGGTCTTTTTGTACTTGAAAAACTTGTACGGAAACATCCTACGAAAAGTCAACACTCGTGACAACGGGAGCTCTAATGACCTGCCAAAAGAGAGTCTGCATGCGATGTCTGAGGCGCCTTCCTTTTTTGTATGACGGTCTCCTGTCACATTTGTCATACAAAAACTGTCTGCATTTACGGTCGAAACATGTAGGAAGCAAACATGCTTCGCAAATGCTTGAGGCATGTCCGGGAGTTAATTCTTTCATCATGCCTGCAGCGAACATCGTGTGTTTTGTATGGCGTATGAGCAGTGCGGCTTTAAGCCGGAGTCACATTGCTTATACACCATACAAAAGGCAGTTTGCCGACATCAGTCACGGCGATATCCGTAATTCGAATTCCACGTGCCAAAAAAGTTTTCTTCTTGAACTCGTTGCCCCACGGCATTCGAAGCACGGATCTCGCGCTGACTCGCGTTCGGATCTGTATGCAGATCGTCGTTTATATGATGTATAAGCAGTGTGACCCAGGCTTTAGGCTATACTCGATGTTAGTTGGAGATCCTTTTGCTGTTTACAGACGTCAACTGTCGCTCGCGTTCCAATCGACTTCCGGTCGCTCCGTGTTTGCGAGCCAGTCGGGCTTGCTTATGCCATTAGTGCTAGAAAGCATAGCTGCTACACGGACAATAAAGGATGAACATTTAACGAGGGCCTTCGGCTGTACAATATTACATCTTGAAGAGAGAAGTTGGTTTACAAGAATACTTGACAATTTTAACAGATCTCGCGCTTCTTCGTTGTTTTGGCGTTTATCTGGAGAATGAGTGGTTAAACATTTCATCTACATTTCAAGCAGCGGCGTTAAGGTGGACCTAGAGTTCCTCGATATGCTCCCTTGAAAGGGGAGCAGAATTGCGCATTTGTTTTCCCCGCGCCGCCACGCCGCTATTCGCCGAGAACGATCACATGAGGAGCAAAGCATCCACCGCCGTGCAGAAAAGCCACCGTTACGGTCGCTTCGCCGACGTTGCACGCGTCCCGGCGTATGTTCCCCTGCTTTCGCCTCCTTCCCCCCTTTCCTGTTTTCCATGCGCGGCGCCGCCATTCGCCGAATTCAGTCACGCGACGAGCAATGCATCCAGGACCGCGCAGGAAAGCCGGCGCTACGGCCACCCGCCGAGGCTGAATGCGCAACTCTGCTACCGTAGGTAGCTATACACAAAAACTCTAGGTGGAGCCCTGTTCATTCTTTTTTATAAACAGGAAGTTCCCTGGGACGTCAAAGACTGGAGCACCGCCTGCCGGCGTTTGCCATGAGAAGGGTCTGCGGTAACAACATCCAGCAGGAATGCACACCGTCATGCTTTTACTGCGATAGCAGTTAGTGGGACACATGGCAAGTTTCGCGCCATCGACCGCGCTCCATATCCAAGTGGGCGTTTTCGGCACTCCGCCAAAAGATTCCATATTGACGTCACGCAGCTCGACACGATTCTGACGTGACGCCGCGCATCACGTCACATGTTACCTGATGTCAGCTGACACCATGACGTGACATTGTCATGTCAAGTCACGTTGTACAGTGGCGCCACGCGACTTAATGACGTCGTCAAGGGACACTGTGCGCCACGTGATGTCATGACGTCACCTGACACTGTGACGTAACGTGAGATTCAGACGTCACGTGACAATGCGTCATCCCGCGATACCACGACGGCACCTAAAAACATAAACATGAGACTGCTGATAAAGGAAACAATGAAAACAAATCGTTTTTGCTAATTATGCCAGAAAGGTACTCGGACGATAAAACCAATAAAGCTAGGTGGGTGCTAAGCCGGCGAAACCACGGGCGCGGCCGCTCGATGCTCCCTTGGGAGCGGCCTACCGTATGCCTCACTCTGCCGATGAGAGCGATAGTTCGATTTTAACCCGCAGCGCCAGCCGTGGCGTTCGTTATCGGCGAAGGAGGAGCAGTCCGCCCGGCCCGGCCCGCTGTGGCTATTTAGGTTGCAATGCAACTATGATTGGGGCTAGTTGGTTCATATTGATTAAAAGGTTCATATTGATTAAAAGGCGCGAACAAACAGGACGAAAAAAGACACACGTACGGCACCTGTCCGTGTGTCTTCTTTAGTCCTGTTTGTTCGCGCCTTTTATCCTTTTATTTAGGTTGTCTCTCGTGAAGCGGCAAGTCTAATTGAAACGGGTGCCAGATTGCATGAATGATGTGACAAATCTGTGTAGAATTAAAGGACACGGTTCTTTCTGCAAGTACCTCACCCACTGCAGGCTGCACGTTAGAGCCGCATTCAGCTGGCAGTATGAGCGAATTGTCGTTTTTGATTGTTCCCGTAAGTGTTGCCCCGTTTCTATTACCACCCTAATATAGGAGTTATAGTTGGATATAGCTAGGCCGTATAATTTACGCTTTTAACCGACGCTCGAGCACGCTCGAGTTGTGTCTTTTATTTATCTGTGAAGGACAATAAAAAACAGATTCCCCCTGTGTAACTGCAGCAATATAAACTGCCTTGTTCACTAACAGATCTAGAAAGTCATATAGTTCACAAGCGGAGCACATTTCGGGAAAGAGGATTCTGCGGAAACCTCAATACATTCTCTAAGGAGCTGTTTAGGTCACCAGCCCAGTTTGCCAAGAAAGTTCCGAGGAGCTTCCTGAGAAAGAGCTTGCAGAGCTCTTCGCTGAAACGGGTCTCTGCAGTTAGTACATTACACCAGCGGGCAGTTCATAAGGTGTGGAAGAACAGCGAACGAGAGGACCTCGCGAATTCCTTCACAACGACGAATCTCTGCCGACTGTAGAGCCTTCTCGACAAAGGTGCGCAGACGATGCTTGCACAGCAAGACAGTTGCAGATCGTGGATACCTGAGTCCTCCTTGGTCGAGGCTAAACACGAATTTATATGCTCCGTCACGCGATGCATTTTCCTTAAGTTGCAGCTTGCATTCAAGACATGCCACCTGCAAAGTTGAACGGGTTCTACACATTAGGCCTTCCTTGCTTTCACTCAGACATTTCTATTGTTTTGCTATTTACTTTGAAATTACAACGATTCCTACAAATAAAAATGGTCACCTTTTGCTCACAAACAAAGGCCAAGTACCCAGCCATATAAGTCAGCAATGCAAACTTAAGTTCGGAAAGCACTTTAAAAGTTTATACAGCCTAGAACTTGGTCTGCCTCAACGGGCGACGAGTCTCCCAGCTGTAGATGAGCAATTTAGCCAGTGCAGTACAACCGCTAGCCTGGGGTCTTTAACGTGCACCACGCAGTAGTGATACACGACCCCACGCCGGTACCATACTCATCCAGATGGAAAGGACTTCATTGTACTTCATCAAGTGCTGAATTTTTCAAAGCACACCAAGAACTGCCTCAGGAACTGCAGAAGTTCTTGTTTCACTAGTGGAGCTTTCACATTTCATCGCTGTCTAGCCCTCAGAACTAGAGGGCGCACTTTCACTTCTAGCAGCCTCCAAATGCTAACCTGCGCGCCGAAATTGGGACTATTTAAGAAAATTGATCGGTGTGCACTGACACTGTTTTATAGCGAGTTCGTTTCACGGCACTCGTGCCCACGCGTGCCCACTCGCAGCGTGGAACGGGTTCGTTTCGGCCGGCGCTCCACGAGTGGTTGCACTCTCCGAGTTCGTTTCAGCGCTGACACCCCACGCGTGCATGCACTCGCTGCACCGAGAAAATCGGGAGTGCGCCAAAATGCAATCCCGTCATGCCTCGCTCCGGCGGGGCCGGCGAGGAGCGGGAGCAGACGACGAGGGTTCGTCTGCTACGATGTGTCGCGGAACCGAAAGGAAAAAAAAAGTAGATTTTCTGATAGAAATCGCGTCCCGCGGGCAATGAAATCAAACGCGAGCTCGAATTGTGAGCGTCTGCTATTTCACGAAAGAAGCAATTGACAACCCGTGATTTATTTGCAGGTTTTAAATCGCTCTGTTGCCGTTCAAACGCTGAAATATACCTGTGTGTAAAGAAATGCTCAGAACAAACGCAACAGCGGCCCCCGAGATGTCTATCACCATCCGTGTGCGGGTGAAAAATTTAACATTTGCCGATAAAACTCCCCCAGCAGAAACCTCTGACTTCCCAATAAGCATCAGAGAAAGCTAAAGATGGTGACTTTACCCGAGGATTGGGCAACATCATCATGTTTAACATTTACCTACGCAGCTAACTTGCCCCGTCGTATTTTGTTCAAGAAAGCTCCCGTTCTCGACGCCCTCACCAAGGCTAATACCTAATTCACCTATAATGACGATCCAAATCGAAAGTCCCAGTTTTGCTGGATATTCCAACAGGCTAGTTCTAAGCCGTAGCCTTTCGGTGGTTCCACGCATAATACCACGCTCAAACGGATCAAGCTTCTGCTCGGACAGCATCATCAGTTTTCTTCAGTGTAAACGGTTATAAGGATTGAAAGATCGCAACCAGCTGCTTTGTAGACAGCTGGTTGTGGAAATTTACGCCGTCTGTAACTATCTCTTCGGCAGCCGAGCTGCTTGAAGACATCGGAAGTATAAACTACAGGTTGCAGTTGCCAACGTTTGTAGATAAACGTTGGTAGCGACTGCAGTCTCGCATTACCACGCATCACTCGGAACAGAAAGGCGCTAGTTTCGGTTTGAAGTCGGTACCTTTTCTGCAACATAGATGGCGGCAGCATCAGTCTTCTGCACTCGGTGCATTTGGCGAGTTCGTTGAGTCCAGTTTTCCGTGCAACACTCCGTGAGTGCGATGCATTCTGGGAGAGAACTCGAACGGTGCCAGTGCGTGTGAAACGAACTCGCTATTAGAGAAACTGGGCGCCGGACAAAAGGTCAGTTGGGTTGCAATATAACAAATAAACCTTGAGCTACTTTTCTGCCGTGAAAATTGCTGTTCTGGCATCAACTCGGTCGTGACCACCGTTGAATAGGCGGAAGCAGATGGACATAGACCCAACCGCGTCGCTGTTGAGAGGTCCGCTTCAGAATGTCTGCGCCTTTCTTCTTTCTTAGCCATCAGCCTGCTATTTCCACAAAACTATAAAAACGCGCGAAAAAACGATCGCAAACATAAACCCCACACGCGAGCACAGGGTTACACTACGATAGTTTCTCCACGCAAAGAGGTGCAGAGGTGGGGGGCAAGCGAGTTTTGCGGCCTTATGCAACCGCGGCAGTTCCTCGGTATCGGCGAAGCCAATGACGGGCAGATATTTTATCTGGGTCGCGGAGCAAGAGCACGTTGGGCGCCTTCTTTAGCTTTCAGCTCACAAGACCACTCACCGATATGCAGAGCCCCCACGGCAGATGGGAGATGTTCTCCTCTCACGCGCGCTCTTTTGTTTTCGGGAAAAAAACGGCAGGCCACGCGTGTGAAACTGGGTAGAGCTACACGTTGGAAACTTGAGTGCGCGAATATGGAAATGCTCTTCAGGGACTACAAGGGGGTGTTAGTTTGTGTCCGATTACACTGCATAAGACGTTGAGGCAGCCGCACCATTGACAGGGAACGGTTCATGCCATACACATGCAGTCTTGCCGTTTCTTAAATTTCAAACATAGGGGAGTGATTTTTTAAGTGTTTTTCAATTACCACGAGGGAGCCCTAGTATGTGTCCAATAAAATTGTTAAACAAGCTGACGAAATACTCTTTATACTTAGTACACCCACATTGGTTCCAAAACGCTATGGAATTTTCGTCCGGTGTGTTACTCGGTTTAACGAAACGCCTATGCGAACTCTACGGTGCGCGCTCGCCCCTTTACCGTTAATTCAGTTCATCTGCTCTGAAATTACACCTTAGCGTCTCCGACGTCACATTTCAGCTGTCGCAGTGTTTCACATTACATTAAGTGTTTACCAAATTTTCTTTAAATGTTCGTTATTTGTTTTTTTTAGATACACTTGTTTACGTCCACACGTTATTCAGAAAGCAACGGAGCGAGAAACCCGAGCCTAAAGAGCTTTTCCGACTCGTTGATTCATCGACAAAAAGCCGCATAAAGTCGCGCATTACTGAGACTCGAAGCCCCGGCATCGAAGCTTTGCAGGTCAGCAACATTTGGAGCGAAGAAAATGCGTTCCCCCGCAAGTACTAAGAGATGTTTTCGCGGTGTTTGTGCACACCACAGGGCCGGTGAACGACGAGCGAGCAATCGCTCCGGCCCTTCCGCCACGATGGCGCCCGAGGCGGGCTAGTGTGCCTAGAGTACAGAGTGTTTCCGACCATTCAATCGGTGCGCCTTGTTCACGAAAGAGACGTAAGCGTTGACGTCTGCAAATCGTCTCCACCTCTCCGGCCGCCTTCCTCCACCACGCGACAACGCAAACGCAAGCGCACTTACGACAAATCTGAGCCAGGAAACGTCCGCCGTTAAACAGCAAACGCCCTCTGCGGCCTGAGTTGCTCCCTCTCTCAAATCTGCCGCCGAGCCAAGCGATGTATGATGCGAATGGCCGGCAGGCAGACGGCGGCTCCCAATAGGCCCATTCGTCGTCGCCGGGGCAATCGGTCGACGAGGCCTCGATAAAGCCTCCATTCCGAGTCCGGCGGCGTCGGGGCCCGATTGCCTGGATCGCGGTGCGAGCCTCGCTCCAGATGCGTCTGCGGACGCATTCGAAAGCCCTTCTGTTTGATGCGTATAGATCCTTCTTCGCGGACGGGTTTCGTGCACAAACTCCATTCCGCTTCCAGGGTTTGACACACGACCGCGGAGGCGGAAACGGGAAACGCAAGTCTGCATTAGCGTTCACGCTTTTTTTTTTCCTTTCCAACAAGATTTTTTGATTTTTTTTTCCCTTAATGATTCGTTCTTCGATGTTCTTGCCGACCGAGGGCGGAGTTCTAATGGCGACAGGAAAATAATAAAACGCTCCAAAGATGCCGCGCCCTTATTCTTACGCTGCCAGCGACTATAGCCAAGTTTCGGTACACGCAACTTCGAATACACGTAAACCTTTTTTTATTTTTCCTGTTTGTTAAAGTTAAACGGTAGTGTCGGTCAAAAGAGAACCCAATTATTAGGGCATCGTGTATAATTACCACCCATCTGTGGAATAGCATCTCAATAAACGTAGCCCTTCTACCGCCACTTTTTTTTTTATAAGGGGTATACACGTTTCATTTAGAACGAGCGTCATATCTTCAAATGCCTGTTCAAGCTTTAACGAGGAATTATCTATGGTATTAGATACCTTTGTTTCGAGCGCCATCAATCGTTATCCAACGTATACGGCTCCGGCGGCCAGACCCGAAGTAGCTTGCCAGAACGTACGGCCAAATCACGCGCCCAAAATACCTGCGCTATTTTTTTTTTTTTTTTTTTACATATTGACGGATGTTGCAATTGCGTACACTTTTTTTATGGTAGTCACTACTGCGTTATTCACGAGAAATTTGCGGATATATTTAGTTATCGTAAAATTTCTAGCATAGCAAAGTTTCTAGGCGCCATCTTCTTTTTGTGGAAGGCCAAATTTTCGCTGTTTAGACGACCTAGACATCCGTACACCAAAGTCAGCAGTTTGACAGCCGTCAGTTTCGAACCTTTGTTAGTGCTGAAGCGGCGCGAGATTGCATCGTTCGCATCGTTTTCTGCAGGGGATCACAACTACGTGGCGCATATTAGTCGCCGTCTTTTTTAATTTTTCTTGCATATCATCCTACACCTTCGGAGAGGTTTGTCATCACAGCAGCAAATCAAGATGACGTCGCCCAGTAGACGACCGGCCTAAATAGAGAGTGTCTGTTAGGACTGCCAATAGTTTCTCCCTCCCGTCCCTCCTTTCTTCTCTTTCCAGCCAAAAACACGAAATAGCACAATCGTAGCGAAGACAGTAGTAACGCATAACGTGATACAACGGCGAGCTAGATGCTACCGTGGCACCGCCGTTTCTGCCGCAGCGGCAACTCTGTTAACGAAACATACCGGAGCGAAGATGGATAAGTCGCACCACGCTCTGGCTTTCTCCTGAATTGCCAAAATCAGAAAGCGCACCGAAAAAAATAAATAAAAAAGGGGGTGGAATTATAAGCGTTTGCTGACACCCCTCTCTTAAAGCGAAATATGCAGCGTCAACTAACCAACGTTATCAACACGCCCTTCAGTTCATGTTAACTGAACAACTTGTCTGTTTCTTATGACCGACGAATGGCGGCGCTTTGATCGAATTTCGCTCGCGGTCAAGTGGACGCGAGTTTTCCAACTGAGCTGTTCTAATAACGTTAGTGCGGGCGACGCCGAAGCAACTAGCGCTAACCTGTTTCCCTAAACCTGAACTACGTGCTCTACACTTTAAAAAAGCCCGTGCGTCCGCTTTCCCGCACAACACTCGGAGAGCCAATCAGCGCAACTTACGGAGGAACCTCAGCGCAACTTACAAAGGCAGCTCAGCGAATGACGATGCGGAAACATATGTTTAGACCAAAAAACGCAGTCTGAGTTGTGACATTAAGCAATGCAAAATGTCACGCTTGCATTGCTTAATGTCACAACTCAGACTGCGTTTTCTGGTCAAAACATATGTTTCGGCGTCGTCATTCGCTGAGCTGCCCCCGTAAGTTACGGTGATTGGCTCTCCGAAGGCTGTGGGTGAAAGTAGACGCAGATACCTTTTTTAGAGTGTGATGCACTGTGCTTGAATTCCACCGTATCCTGAACGATCCCTGCGGTGCACGAGCGCGCGTACTTGGCAAGGAGGCTGAACGGCCGGAGCTAGCTCTTTTAGCGTGTGCTAGGGGTATAGAGCGACGCACCATGTTTGATCACGTGATGTGACCGACGGGAGTAACTCAAATTTACTATACTGTGTCTCATCCTACGATGGACTAAAGACCAACGCCACGGGCCGTCAGGTCCAATCACGTTCTACGCTACACTGTGACATGCCTAGCATTGGATTGGGGTGGACGAATAATGCTCCGAACCAAAAAACGCTGCATCATTTCTATAGCTTCGACAGTGCAAACAGCCTTTTTTTTTTGCAATGCAAAATTGTTGAGTCACTCAGTGCTATTTCGATTCGAACCACTGTCCGCCAATCCCAATCAGTGATTCGAGACGCGGCCACTGATAGGTGCATCAAAGCGCAATACGCAATTTCTAAGTGGATTGTGATTGGATCTGGCGGTCCGTAGCTTTTGCCTTTAGTCCATCGTAGGGTGAGACGAAGTATAGGGGAAGATTTGGGAGCGCAGCCAACGTAGCGTATAGGCAAAAAGTGTGAAAGGGCCTTAGCAAAGTTGTAGTTGCACTTGAAGTTGCACTTGAAGAAGGGAATTCTCTTTCCGAAACGTCTTGTAATAAAGCCTCTGCGGGTGTTCAAACATTTGGTGAAGACTTGTTCAATAATACAGTTAATCAAAGTTGCAGTGCTGGATTTCGTGTAGACCACCTGTCGCGGGCCAGGCACAAATCGGACTCCAGTTTTGTGACAGCATTCGGGACTCGTGTTCAATCAGCGGGTGCACAAATTCCAGCCGAACGCGGATGCACTACTCGTGTGGTGGTCTTCCGTCACTAGAGTGCGAAACCGGGAGCGGTTAGGTACCTGCAGCCCTTGAACACATCCTCCGCTAAAATAATTAATAAAAGAACAGACCAACTCTGTTTATTGGACACATGAATGCCATGTCTTACAGGTCATACAAATAAAAAAGTGGTGTTTTCACTGAGTGTCTGCTATTGCCCAACCAATGTACTGCCAGTGGCGCCGCCTGGCGCAATGAGATCTCAGTAAACAATATCCCAAAAAACGCGAGTGATTTTTTTTTTGTCCCATATTTGCTGTCTGCCGTTCAATACAAGGAGAAGAACCCAACGCGCGATCGAAAGGTCGTCTTCCAAGAGGCGGGCACGAGGACGACAGTGCCTCCGGGAATCGGAGCGCGCTGCCGGGCCGTTGCCCCCTAGCGTCGTCCTCGCTAACGCCGACGACAAGCCGCCAGGGAGCCGTGTTCGGCCGTGCTCAATAGAGTCGGGGTCCCGGATTCAAGCCCTCGAAACATCGCGAGGGAGCGGCCACGCCGGGCCGAGATTCGCCGGGTCCAGAACTAAGAAAACACTGTGCGACTCTGTTTGCACTCGACGTCTTTTCCCTTTTCCGTAAGACTCCTTTTTTTTTTTTTTCCCACTGTTTGCTTCGGGACCGAGAAACACCGAAGGAGGCGAAGCACATTGGGCCCTGAACGTTGGAATCTTGGGGCAAGCGACGCGGGCGCATGGCCCGGTAAATAAAGTGGACGTCGATGGGCGCACTTACTAACGAGAAAGGACGGAATTGGCTTCGTCAAAGCGAGGCGCTCTTGCGATAATGATGACAAAACCTTGAGGGAATTCAAAACGCGTTAAAAAAAAAAAAGAAGTTAAGGAGTTTATTGGAGTAATGTGATTTGCGAACGGTGGGGGGTGAGATACGGAACCCGAAGATGATAATACGTCATTAATTTTCTTCGAAGTTCCGTATGTGTTTTAAGCGACGACGAATCTCTATCGGAGGAAAGTGGAATCCTGTAAATGACAAAGCAGCGGTGTTTTAAGCCTTTCACATCCCTCTATTTTTACTGTTTTTATTTAGACAGAGAATCAAAATATCACGGCACAGCCGCCCTGTAAAATTAATTACTTTTGTATTAAATCAATTAAAGCCCCCAAAAAGAAATGGCTACTTTTTAGGTTAATAGTACATTTATTTTTACCAATAGGTGCCCCCTAAACATCTGCACAATACTCTTATACAATTGCTCTTTGTTCAGTGTAGCAGAATTGAATTTTCAGAAGCAAGGCGTCAACGAAAGTTACACGTAAAACATAAGTTACTTTGACTGACGTTGAACCCGTCAATTTATTTATGGTGAAATGTTTTTTGCCAATACTACGTATATATAAAAATAAATCAAACAAATATATTCGATCGTTTTTTTTTATCCAGTTTGTTAACTTATTTAGTCAAATTTTAGCATGGTATTTTTTAGCAGTTTACAGACAGTTATTCCATTTATGGAGGTCAAATGAGACAATTCGTTTACACTTCGGCGTTCATAACACCGACGCTATAAAGAGTCATTGAGGACTGGCTCAATTAATTCAATTCTTGGGAAACAGTATGCCGTGACACACACACGCACACAAACAGACACGCCCACATGCAACCGAACACGTACATGCGCACAATCTCGATGCAGAATAACACGAAGTCCGCAAATCGGCTATCCAATTAGCAAATTGTCTGACGCCAATTGAGAGCTCTAGCGAACTCGAGCGCGAGCTTCAAGAACAAAGCCCGCTTCGGAACCGGGCGGACGTGACGCAACTTTGTAACGCCGCAGCGCCATCGCTCGACGGCGCGGAGTATACGGCCGCAAGTGCATTCTCGACACGACCTGAGGAATGGCTGTGCCGCGTAAACAGTGCCATAATTGAATTTCCTCGGGCTGCGTAGACGCCCACAGTGTTTCCCCAAGGCCGTCTTGAGCTCGCTTCATCACGCTACTTTGCTGCTGGGCGATAAAGTCTTGAAGGAGCACGTACGCCGTGAGACACTGTTAGCGCGAACGCTTATTTCGCCGTTTTTTTCTTCGCTTCTTTTTCGAAATGGTACTGGCGGCTATCAATGTGTATTATTTAGTTTAGTATTTCAATTAAAAAATTTCTGCCACTATAGTGGTTTTGATGACAGTACTTGATTACTGAGAAAAAAGAAAAAAAACCGGCGACGGCTTGTTGCCGCTAACAGCGTCCAGATTTTATCTCCAGGCAAAACCTGGAAGGATGTTCAAAGCGAGAGAAGAGAAATTCTAAACGCGGTCTGAACGCTTTTTTGTTTTGTTTTTTTGGTTGCTATTTTCGAATTGTTACATATACTCTCGCGGGGAAAAAAAAAGAGAACCTGAAAATGAATTTCGTTTGAAACTAATTTTAAAACCAATTTATAGCTGCTTCCAATTATCTGGCTTCCACTATTGATTTTATATAGCTGAGTTTTGTTTTCTGAAGAACAGATCGTATCGGGTTTCCCTGTGTCTTGTAATACGATTCAAAAGTCCTGATAAAACTTAGAAGTGATTAGCTGGCGAAAAATCAATCTCGAAGATGAATATGGTTTCTCCTAATATTGATAACCTATAAAATAAAAGGCACAAACGATGGAAAACTTGCATGTTGAAACTATATTAAATGAGTCGTCTTTTTTTCACGTTCGCGAGCGTCTAATTTGGGATTAATCTTAAATGAAAAGGTGATTATCGTCCCGAGCGATAAAAATAAAGAACGGCTTAAAACTGCGTAGCGAGCTTATTTTTAATCCGGATTATCCGCTTTTGTAGCGCGAACATTCCTCGAGGTTCTTATATATACGCAGTTACGTACTTCACCGGGGGGTTTGCAGTTGCGAGACGGGAGCGGAACCCGCATCCCTCGACAGTTTCCACGCAGCAGCAGTCCAAACAAACCGCGGTCTCAATATATTTCCAGTGAGTCGCATCTGGTACAGCACGTGAGCCTTTCAAAAGGAAAATAGACTGCCTTTATTTAAACGTATTTTTAGTAGCCATACTGTCGTAACAAAAGCTCAAGAAAGAGCTTGCGTTGGCTGCCAGGGACAGCCAACGCATGGTCTTACTTGCGTCCCCGTGACCTAACAAGTCTCTTGTCGCAGCGCCCCCTGAACAACGCGGGAGGCCTTTCAATGTACGCGACTACTGAACGCGTGCTGAAGGCGAGCTTCCACAATTCGTTTGCAACGTGCACTCCACGCCATCAATACTGCCGGTCTTAGCAGCCGATTAATGTGAGCTCGTTTTGAGCGTGCGCTTTAAACGGTGCCCTCAAATTTGGCGTCCAGTGGATACCCCCTATAAGAACCCGAAGAACCGGAAAAACAAAGAGCGGTGAAGCCACGGACTTCGAATGCCGTATTTAGCTGTGCATGTGCACTTTTCGCTACGCCTTAAATGCCGCCACAAAGATATTTCCGGATTTACGTTGTGCTCAACTTCCTACTCGCCCTCCGCCCCCCACCCTTCCTCCTAAGAAAAATACACCTCTTTTTTCAATCTGAGGATACAAATTGCGAATCGCCGCACGCTTATTCTCTAATCAACTTAAGCGCTAGCAGCCTAAACAAGACGCTAAATTTTCAAATTAACCGTTATCTCAATTTAAAATTATAAGTAATATTCTGAAAATTTCAATAGCAAAATGAAGCCCGTTTTTTGTCCCTTTTCGGTAGCTGGCGCCCATTCAACTCCATGCATTCAAGAACTTTGACGGCCACCAGTTTTCCATTGAAAATCTAAGAAAATCACTTTTTACTTTTAAATAAGATAACGACGTACGTTCTGAAAATTTGGCATCTGGTTCAAACCTCTAGCTCTACATTTGAACGGAGAATAAGCGTTCGGTGATGCGTATATAATTAATTTTAAGAGTAAAAAAAAAAAACATTTTTTAAGGGGACTTTTCGACATGGCTGGTGGTGTTTATTCACCATGTTATTGGCTATTTTATATTTTGGTGAGAAAAAAAAGAAGGTGTTGTGAAATGTATACGTTTCAGAAGGTACGTGATCGATAACAAGCCCACCACACTGTCTGCTGACGGTGGCGTCACTGGGTGCCGCCATTTTGCTTCTTTTGTGTAGCCTCGTCTTTAGTCCAGCCTTGCTAAGGCGTACCCGCAGTTGCTTTGATGGTGCCCCGACAAAGCGTTTTCTACCCTTGGTGGCCAGACTTGCTTTTCAACCGTGGCTACTTAGGATTGGGTATTGACAGTACGCCATATCTGAGCGCGGTGTTCACAGAGCATCGTTAGAACACGCAGACATTTATCCTATTAAAAGGACAACAACATGAAAGGACAGTGTCGCGCGAGATGCGCGACGCGCGGGATGCGCGTCGCGGAAATGAAGCTCATCATCAGCTCGGGCTCAGCAGCGACGGGCTTAACTATGAACACCAAAAGATCAAACTTTTCATAGTGAAAAGTTCGCTAGGGGCGCTTCTGTTTTCCTCATTATGGGCAGTGCGAGTGCTACCCACGCGATCATGCGTTAATTAACATAGTGCATAGAAGCTTGGCATCGCACGTGCTTGCACCAGCAGAAGAAGTTGAAGTATCCTCACTCTGGGTTGTCGAAAACATCCACCAGGCGGCGATACCCAAACTTCTCTCCGCGAACCGGGAGGGATTCGTCCAGCTTGTTTGCCACAGAGCTCGATGTTTGCGAAAAACGAGACTTGTGAACTGCATTCTTTATGGCCCCTTTCTCGATAACGCGCGCCCGGCAAATACAGGACTCGAGCACTGCGCTAGCGTTCGGCTGCGATTCGTGTTCAATTGAGGCTTCACTGGATTAACACGAGCTCCAGCCGAGTGCTGCGTCAGAGATACAAATAATGTGGTTGTTGTCCCCACGGGGATCTCCTTCCCAATACCGGCCGGGTATACACCGTTCCAAGTGGGTCGATGCAGAAAGGGGAAAACACCCTCGAACCAGAGCGCTGCGCCAACGTTCCGCTTGCCCTTTCTCTCGAAAGCTCGTCTGCTTCACGGAGTGAACTGTTACCAAAGGGTGGAGAAAGCACGTGCGCAGTGTACGAAGACAAGTTGTCTCGATAATGTTAGGCGCCGCTGTGATACTGTAGCGTACTTTGGCGCGTGACATGGCCTATGCAAGAAAACAAACGACCGTACTGTGTGCTGTAATTGGTTGTACAAATAACAAAAAAAAAAGTAAAATAAACGCCGATTCAGTGTGCGAGACCCACGCTGTCAAAACAGGATGAATGTGGGTGCGGCATGTTTAGGCTGCACCGGTTCCCCACTGCTCCGGACCTACAACGCCGGTGGCTGTCGAATTTAAACAAGAAGCACTTCTCGCTATCGAAGAGTAGTCGTGTGTGCTCCGACCATTTCTTGGACGGCCGGCGAACTGCGAAGAACCCCGTGCCGTTCGTTCACTTGGGCTACGACCGAAAGGTAAGTGGAGGGCGGCTTAGACGTTGAAAAAAGAAAACAGTTGCGCGACTCCAGGTCCACTGATTTAATAACTCTATTTTTCTTCAGGTGGTAATTTGCAGGCGACGCCTGGTGCAGAACGGAAATACGCCGCCGAAATTGAAGCGTCGCGACACAGTTTGCGCAAAAATATTTCTCACTCGAGGTGATTACAGAGAGGCACATTAATGTGCCAACATTGTTACAGTAGATTCCCCCCCCCCCCCCCCAAAAAAAAAAGACAGGGATCCGTCGCACTTGCTATCTGTACCCGGTATTTATATATCGATCGATTGATATTTAAATTTGAGGTTTCTACTATTTCAATTAAAGCAGACGTGGCAGCGGAGTTCTGAGCCGCTAACCGCGCAGTTAGTTCAAATATTCCCGGCGCCCCCAAGCTGCGACAACTCGAGTTAAGCGCAAATTAATATGCCGTAATTCGTGCCATTCTTGCTTCGTTCAATCCTCCATTTCACTAGCGATCCCCAATTTCACTGGCGATCCCCAATTTCGCTAGCGGTCGAAACGCCGGGTTCGGGTTGGGAGCGACGACTACCCCTGAACCGCGCTAAAAATTACCCACAAAAAGACGCCAGGAATGCAGGATGCACTTTCCCCATGCCTGACATACCGATTAGGATAGTGCTTTCCTCCATGGACGATGAGCCGAGGGCGCCGAATACGGCAGCCGTGCCGGCAGAAGCAGCTGCGATCGATGTGACTCGGTGAGCAGAGTAACAGTTCAATAACGGCGGTCCTTCGGACGGGTTCAGATTCTCCCAAATGCCCGGATGAGGGTAGACGGCGCTACACTCGTTAAAATGGCGCCGCCCAGGAAGCTCAACTTCAAACGGTATATAGCGACACGGAGGTTTTTGGGGGTCCTCACCACGTCTGCCTTGGCTTCCAGGTCCCTCCAGGCGACGACGCGCTCTCCGGAGATGGGGTCCAGGTCCTTGAGCGGGAAGAGCACGTGACCGATGACGTTGTGCCTCTTGCCTCGGTCGTTGTCCAGCACCGTCAGCTTGAGCACGCGCTCGGACAGGGCCTTGCCGGGGATCTGCAGCCGAGGGCGTATTGGCAGTGTGAAGGCGGTTGAAAAGAAACCGATATATTTAAATCAAGACGCGTGTCTGCTACTGCGACAGCACCATCCTTGACGTTAGAAAAAAAATATAATAAATATGAATACGACATATGTGTGGTGCTGCACCAGAATGTTTGAAAAAAATAGCACTAATTTTTGTGCGTCTCTTTGTTACCGAAAGACAGTACTTTGTCAAAATCACTCCGTAGCTCGCTGCGCTTGCGGCGACAGCGAGTCTATCCGAAAACGGCCTTACAGTTTTTCTTGGGGGAAACAAGCAACAACAATGTCCGTTGAACGACGCGGTTACTGACTTTGACGCCAGCACACTTTGCTCTCGATAAAGTCCAGAGTATAGGCGCTACCTGAATGCTACAGGATCACGGTCAGACTCTGCGCTGCCACAACAGGCAGATTCGCAGGAAATGGAAGAACCAAAACGAACAAAGCTCCGTGAAGCAAGGCCTTTGACGAGCCTTTGTTTGGGCCGGCGTATGTGGCTTGCCGAAAATGGACACGCCCGTGGTTGACGGTACAGAAGGCTCCCTCCCCGGAGGGGCGAAAGTGTCCAAGCATGAATGATCCCGAAAGGCGTGCCGGTGGAAAGTCCCCAGAGGACGATGAGGGAGAACCGTCCCTACGGGCGTCACCTCTCTCATCTGGTTAGCGTGCCCACGGCCCACGGCCTGCCAGAGTTAGGCCCAGGTAGGGATGTAGTAAGTACGTGGTTCCCACAATTGGACTGTTTAGATGAATTTGAGAGCGCCCTTCTGAATATGTGTGATTTGGACCGATAAAAAGTAGTTATAATATTTTTGCTAAGTAGTAGATTTCAAGTGCTGAAAATTCATTTTGTTTAGTGCTAGATAATATAATGAATGTTAGTTCTATTTGAGCCCCTTTATTTCAAGCAGATGCCTCTGAACGTGTATTGTATTGTAGTCCTGATGTTGTATGTTTTAGTGTTCTCTATACCCCACAACTGTTAAAGCCCCGTACTTGGGGTGAACAGTATTCACAAATAAAAACAAAGATATGAAACCCCCATAAGTTCGCAATTACCATATTGTTAAATGTCGATCCAGACGTGTCAGTACATGTCCCTACCGCGAAGAATTTCGTATTTCTTGACCGAGTATGCGAACCGGAAATGTTGTCTGCCGCGTTGACTACTCCGCGAAAATGTAGGTCGCGGCGGTGCACCAAAATCCGTTTGCTCTATAATTACATTTTTTTGTAATCTCGAGAAAAAAAAACTGGTGATTTTTTAAATGCTCAAGTCGGAAACTGGAGTGCTGAGTTGAAAAAAGGTGGGGAATACCCGAAAGGATACCACACAAAGATGACGTGAATGAACTTTTATCAATGTAACGATCAAGCTGGAATAAACGAAACCCAACGACTTCATCAACGCAATAGAGATCATATTTAATATATATATATATATATATATATATATAAACATCCACTTGTTACAGAAAGAGAAACAATTTAATGTAAAAAGATAATATAAAATTGAGGTAATACAAAATATAAACACGATATATCGGAATTGCAAACTAATGAACATGTTCGATTCGGGGGCCACTTGCTTGGCCTTTCCTAGCCCTGTCAAGATTATTATGATCATACTCAAGTCTGAGGATGAAAAGATGTGGGACTGTAAATATCTAACCTGCCTTCAAAGAAGCCGTCTCCGAAATGACCTCCTTTGAATGAATAGCAGGCGGTCCAAAAACGTATATAGAAAGGTAATCTGGGTGCCGTCTTTTGTCCTTTATAATTGCACAGGAGCCTTTTAGAAAATTGCGACTACAAACCTGTGCTCTTGTTAAACGTGAGTGTGGGGTCTTGATAAAACACACACACGTACAGACAGACACACGCACATTGCCATATGAGAACTTTTGGATCATGGAATTTTAGAGTGCTTTATTTTGTTCAAAAGGTCCTGTCCACTCTTGTTTTTCACACCCTAAAACCAACGATCTAGAGGCTTATCACGGTTATGGAGCATCCAGTATAACGAACTGATGACTCTGGTTTTGCTGGGCCGATTGGCTTTTCCGCAGTTTACGAAGTCAATGACACAATCGTGGCAAGCTTCACCTCCGAAAGAGAGGCCACGGTTTGAATGGCGTAGATGATAAAGATTTGCTTTGAAAAGAATATGCGCTTCAACCCCGTCAACGACCGAGACGCCTCACCAATATATACTCCCGTTAGTTTTTGGTTAGAGCATTACAATTGTAAAAGCGCGGGAACACAGCCCCGCGCCATAGACTGCCCGCGGAGGTTGTGATGAGCACGAGTGAATATTTTAAACTTTCGCGTACCAATTAGAATATCTTCGTACTCGATTTGATCCCCGTGTAGGCTATACTAAGGAAACTAAAATAATTCGTAACATTTCTGTTATCAATATGTCTGTGCGAGCCACACGACATTGGTACCTTTTCTAGTTTTACTCAAAGAATCCTATCCAACACAGCACAATTTACTAAAAAATAGTCAGAGTGCAGGCGAGCTGGTGTAAGTTGAACATGATTGTAAACCTGAGACTGGAACAGAAAAGAGAACATAACAGAAGGTAGTAAAAGAGGAGGCAACGTCTCAACTTGAGACGTCGCCTCCTCTTTTACTACCTTCTGTTGTGTTCTCTTCCGGCCCCAGAGGTCGACACTCCCCGTATTCTTTAACCTGTCGATGACTGTGCGGGGAGCAAGTTCGTCTGCTTCTTGCACAGGGGTTGCGGAGATGCCAGAACCCCAATTTCTTATTGGCTGATTGAAAAAAAATAAATAAAAGATACTGGATAGACCCTGAGGACTTTAGCATTCAGGTCTACACACTATCCTTTCAATCAAAGCCACTCGGAGCTCGGTGGCGTTCTGACTTCACTGCAACTCCTCTGCAAGAAGCAGACGCCTTTCTCTCCGCGTATACCGAGACTCGCGCATGAGCGAGGCTACTCATTGTTCGACAGCAACCACGTGCTCTCAAACTACTAACTCGGAAATCTTCGTTTCAGTAGTTTACAACTTTGTGCGAATAAAACGCGTTAATAGCTCGTTTTCAAACGTCTACTCGCCACCTGCGTGCGTAGGTTACATTGCACGATCCCCACCCTCCTGCCCGTTTCGATGTGGGTGAGCACCGCATACTGGCGTACAGGTCGCGCATCGCTACTACTGCGGGGTGCACTTTAAACGCCTTCAGACTAGTTAGTAGAGGTACTACGCAGGCTAGATTTATTGCCTAGAGCGGAGACATCGGACTCCCGTTGGGGCAGACCGACTCCGTGCGGTCTAAACTTTCACACAACAAATCACCCACCACACATCGCGAGAGCCTGTATATAAGGCGAGTTCCTGGAAGGCGTCTTTGTGTGAAATGCAGAATTCAACGTGCCCTGGCACTAAATAATTATTAGGAGCTGTTCTCCTGAAACAATAAGACATTTTTCAAGTATGCATAATGTATGCGCTACCTCGCTTTTATGGTCGAGTTATTGTCGTCGTGCGTTAGGAAACCTTATAGCCTAGTTGTTCTTTTTTTATTTTTACCTCGTCTAATTAGTGTTGAAAATAAACATTTCACGTTTATGAAACTTAAGTCAGGTTCAGCGAGCTTTTGGACGGAAAAATCACACATTGTTTGTTTCGTCCCTCTTGTTTCTGGTCCCGGGTTTCCAAGAATTTGCAAGAACACCAGTTGGCCCGTATATTCTTTGTTATGTATAACATTGTTTGAGGCTAAAATGTTGCCTTTTTCATCGACTGTACGTTTTCCCCTCCGTGTACCGACGACCTTCTAGGATATTTTTTTTAGAAAACACACACACACAGACACACACACACACACACACATTACGTGGCATTTTGAAATTCGTTCAGTTTGAATTGCTGGTGATATATCAGGACGCAATCCACAATATGGTAATTCTGGGAACCAAAAAATAGCAAACTAAAAAACGGTACCACTTTTAAAGGTAAATAGCCACGCTTCCGCGGAACTGGTTGCCTTATCAGAACTCCCCAGTGGCGTCGCTGAATGAAAGATAGAAAAGTCGCACAATTTCCCCGCCATATTTCGTTAGTGTTCTTTTATGTTTGCACATTTTTAGCGGTATTATTAATTTCCAGACAATCACTGAACATAGGAGCGAACGTTGAATTTTTAACTTAAAAATAATCTGAGGATAATGGCCGGTTCATGTAATCTTTACCTTTCCGTATCATTGCCTATAGACAGTTCCTTTAGGGTCATAGCAGAAAGGGGAAAAAGAGAAAAAAATGTCGTCCCCCTCTTGCCCATATGTCGTCTGCTCCGCCGAGTGGGCAGTACCTAGCATCCGGCTGGCGTACAAACTCTGTTTCAAATCACGTCATTTTGAGAATTTCAAGGGCAGATGCGAAGATTTTGGTATGCCAGTTATCGTGTATTACTATGCTAGATAAAAAAGACTAGCAGAGTCCAATTTCGCTGTTATCTGCGTGCAAATAAAAAAAAATTGGGAAAACTGTGTCAGACTGGCCGGTCCCTCCGGCGAAAAGTGAATCCGGTGGCTGTACCTTTTTTACTATACAAAGCTCGTACTGGTGTAGGCCTTTAGCGACCATCAGTGGAAGTCTGAAATAATAAAGAAAAACGTGCTCTCCTGCCGCAATACACGCGGTAGTTGAGGGTAGTACGGCAGGCTGACTAAAATGCTATTTAAGTAACGGAAAAAAATATGTCAGTTGATCATTTACCGAAGTAAAACAACATAGAGCTCTAGGCTGATTCTAAGAACGCGAACCACTTCACAACGGTAGCCACGAGCGAGAGTTCGATGTTCCGTACAGCTCGCCGATACAGCCCAAAGATGGAGAATGGCAACTTCCCGTTTTGTTGTCTGCTAGCGGAGTCGGGCGCGTGCCCTCTCTCTCGTTTTACCCCGCCGAACCCGCTGAATTTCCCGGATGTATGGAGAGGGCGCTGCTGTCGAACAAAATGGTGCCGCCCAGAGAGCGCTAAATGGAATGGTCTATAAAGTGTAAAGTAACTGCGCTTCGTGGGCTTTCCAACCAGTCGGAAAGAAACATGTCCTAGTCCGTATGGCCATGTGAAAAACGTGCGAATTGTAATCGCAAGCATAACAATGTTTTTTTTTTTTTTTTTGTTTGCTTGTGGAGAAAGCCCTTGAACTTTGAAATAGGCAGTTATTATCAGACTGAGCTGTTACGATAGGAGATGCAGTGGCTTTGATGTACGCGGCAAGAGACTGAAGTAAAGTTTTGATTGAGCACTGCTTTTTTTATTCAAAGTACACACCAGACAACAAAAAACGTGAAAGTATGAGTATAAACAAGTACGATTGTGATGCAGAGAAGTATTGCATGCATTCTGTCGGAAACAAGCGGTGACTGGTTCATTAATTGCTGGAATACGCTCACCCTGCAGATTTTAATGAGTATTGTATTGTAGAAACAATGTAGGTCAATATCTGAAGTAGCATTATTGCTTTTATTTTGTGTTTTAGACATATAACGAAGTTAACACTCTGCGACATTTTTCAATGTTGAATACGTTAACGCTTTCAATTCACACGCTGACTGTGTGGTTTATTTTTTCTTTTGGCGAGTAGAGAGGATTTAGTGGATGTCGTAACGAATCTGAATGGTAATATGCACTGGATGAGCGGCATATGCAATTGTTTCAAATTTAGGCGGCCCTACTGGTGTCATTGTGATAGAGTAGCTGCCGAGAAACTGCCGTTATTTGATCCTTCACAGAAAACTGTAAAAGCATAAAAAAAACAAAAAAAAAACGTGACAGCAGTTTCACCACGTTGAGCTCCAGATTGAAGTGTTCCAATCACAACCTTGGACATGGTCTTTTGTAGAAAGCCTGACGTCCGGCCTTCGTTGCAGTTGGCAAACCAATTCTCGGTGCAGGCTTACGGATCTCCACTGTGCCGTAATTTTAACCGGGAACCTTCATCGCGTGAATTGCCGTCCTTAAGCCGTGCAGCGGAAGAGGTATCACTACTAGCTCGACCCAGCACTGCTGCGTCATGTATACTCCCGTGCAAACCCCAACAGGTTTGGCGTGGGCTTGCCGATCCGATATCCTTCCTACGCGATAGTACGATGAGGTAGCCGAGGTGCGTGGTGTGATGAGGAGCGATGTTTGTTGGGACACATCTCCGATGATGCAGTTGAGGCGCGTTCTTTCTCATGGGTCTCTCACCAACCACCACCTCCCATTTGCCAGCCTCCTCCGCCGCCTCCCATTTGCCAGCCTCCACCGCCACCTCCCATTTGCCAGCCCCCGCCTCCGTGGCCTCCACCTCCGCCGCCGTGGCCTCCACCTCCGCCGCCGTGGCCTCCACCGCCACCTCCATGACCGCCACCTCCATGTCCACCACCACCGCCGCTGCTGATGAGCTGCACTTTCCAAACCTGGGACATTCCTCCACCCCCGTGGCCACCGCCTCCACCTCCGTGGCCACCTCCACCGCCACCTCCGTGGCCACCTCCTCCCCCTCCGTGGCCACCTCCTCCACCTCCATGGCCACCTCCGCCACCACCTCCGTGGCTACTCCCAAGGCTCGACAGCATCGACTTTATTCGCTGCATGCCGCCGCCACCTCCTCCTTTCCTGCACGGATAGAAAAGCAGAAAGGTGTTGTCTTCGTTCGATGAGACGTGTTCGTCGAGGTACTAGACAGCATATGGAAACTCTAAATGCCAGTTGGGGCTGGCTGCTCGTAATATCCTTCCAAAGTAGCCTCAAGGCAGGTTCACACATACAACGCAGCGCTAAATCTACGCTGGGAACATCGCTGATGCAATGCGGATTTGAACGTAACTTTTAGCACTAATGCAGTCAAGCGCTGCGTCGGCGAGGTTAGAGCTATTTCCTGGTCTGACTGATAGCGCTGAGGCTGTGGTGCTCATGTGAGCAGGTCTTCTGGTACATCTGCTACGGAATTACGAAGCAATAAAGTGAAACTTGGTTTTGGTCCCTTTGAGAAACGTTATCAATACCATTTTCTAGATAGAGAAAATATGACAACAGGCAGGCAGACATATCACACTTTTACTGGTTAAAGTCATTCAGTCCTCAGAAAAACTTGTTGATGTCCCCTAAGAGGTTCCGGACGATTGATATATCGGGTAACGCAGAGGACATGCATCATTGAAAGAATTGTAAATTAAAATTGAAAACTCTTCTCGAGTATGGACAATACAGACACTTAATTTAAAATTGTTCACTGAACAGTCATGTCTTCTATGGACCCTGTTAACAAAGATACACAGTTATACAGACAAAGTTGCCGAGGACCAACCGGATAAATACATGTATGTCCGTCTCGTTATAATGGACAACTCACGTTATAGACAATTTTTGAGCGGAAAGGAGGTGTTCATACTAACGAGACTTGGCAGTATAACACTTGTAATTGAATGAAAGTCTAGGTAAAAATAGAATCCTTAATCACGTAGCAGGTACGCGACTAACAAGTGTTTACTCAGGCGATATCGTCGCCTTCACAATCGCATCCACAATTGAAAAACTCGCCGAGTAATATCGGAAGCTTCTTGCCAACAAAATGAATGAATGTCACTTACTTGGGTATATGAATAGGAATCGCGACGATGATCTTCTTTTTCTTCATAAATTTCTTGAGGAGGAGAAGCTTCTTGTTAGCTTCGACGGTACTCTCCAGCAGAATGCAGGCCATCACAAGGAGTGCAAGCGCTAGTGCGATCCTCATGGTTCAGCTGACGAACGCGGCTCGCTCTCGAAGAATTCTCGAGGAGTCGGTTGCTTTGTCCCAGACCGAGGACGCTTTGTCGCTCACTGCCACTGCGGCCTTCACTCTTGGAGCGCCGCTCTTATAGCGAGCTCTGTCGTGACCGGGTTTTTGTCTTGGCGGGCGACGGCAGGCGTGAGGAGGACGCAGGCACGCACACGCAGCTCTCCTATCTAGTCCACTGCGTATCCCTTCAGGACTGGCCGGTGTCATTACCCTCTGCGCGAACCTGAGTCCCAGGGGGCACCGCTATTCCTCGACCTCGGCAGGCTCGGCTCCGTCGATCGGCATCGGACTATGGAGTCGAATAGATCAGTCCAGCGGTTCCAGCCTCGAGGTTCTATTGGTCACCCTTGGGTCAATGTATACGGCGGCCTTTTCGAAAGCTCACTCATGCAAACCATATCTCATAATCATATTTATACATATAAAAAAAACATATAAATTATACATATGAAAGAGATACATTTAAAAAAAAAATATATGAAAATTAAGTACCGTATTTTCCAGGCTATAGTACGCCCCCCCCCCCCCCCCCCCCCCCCCCCCCCGTGTATAGTCCGCAGGGGCGAATCTGGGGTTAAAAGTGAAAGGTCTTGATTACAAAGTCCGCACCCGGTGCATAGTCTGCAACTGGTGCTCAGACGAGACAAAAATCTCCTCATACACGGCACACACCTTGACTTATGACTGCTTTCTTGGCTCGGAAAGAAGCTCGTATTATACACAAATCATCCTTAACATACTTTTTCATTCACAAAATCCGTCACGTCTCCTCATAATTGAACGATCTTGAAAAACTAAATTCCTGTATAGTCCGCACAGCCTAAAATTTAAACTTTTCAACATGTAAAGTCCGCCGACTATAGCCCGGAAAACACTGTGGTTTTACCGGTGACATTACTATCTGAATGGTTCCAGACAAACGCCAATATGTTAGGCACGTTTGATGCACATAAACGTTTTGACATATTGTAGGCTGGTGTGTGCCACAATTAGTCAATACAGGCGGAATAAAGCAGTGCTATTTATGCGTCATCTGACAGGCAAGGTATAGTAGAAAACTACGAAAAAACATAAAATTAACGTGCGCGATTTTCAATTAGGAAAAGGCAAATAATGTCGTATTTGGTGCTTTCATATGCTGTTATGGGATATGGGTCATAGGAGTCGTATAATTTTTTTAATTCAATAAATAAATGTGTTTTTTTTTAATTATTTTTATGTAATTTTCTTAAGCTAGTTTGTGCCGTCATCCTTAGTTACTGCATCACGGCAAAAAGCTTCTTGCGAGTAGTCCGAGTAAAATATGAAGTGACCAAGATACCTTCTTTTGAGGTATGGGCGAAAATACCAATTGTTATAGAGGCTCTAAGTCTTGTCAGTCGAATACCAAGATAGCAATTAATATTTGATGCGTAATATCGACGAAACAACGCTAATATACACATTACAATTGAAATTATTATTGACCCATAAGCCCAGTTTATAAATCTCGCTGAAAGTGTGATTGTCAATACTGTAATCTCTACACGCACCTCACGGCAAGTCCAGAGAGATTTAAAGAAAGAAATCTACACCTCGCACAGGTCTTACGTGAAGACCATTGCCCAGAAGGCAGCCCGATCACCGAAACTGTTCTGGTCATATGTTAACCATCGGAGGAAGTCGTCGTCCTCGCCAGAGTTCACGGTCGATGGGACCATTGTGGAGAGTCCCCAAGCTGTTGCAGAACTCTTCAGTGCCCAGTTCTCCACAGCATGGACTGTCCCTGACACTCCCAGTGCCGTCGACACTCGCACACCCCCGGGTCTAGTACCGCTCGGCCACATAGACATAGGGGTGGGCGATGTTGCTGAGGCATTGAGACACCTCAAGCCCTCCCAGGGTGCAGGCCCAGATGGAGTGCATCCAATGCTGTTGAAGGCCTGCTCCGAGCGTCTCAGCACTGTCCTCGCACGGCTGTTCGCAAACTTCCTGCAGGCAGGCTCTGTCCCCTCCCAATGGAAACTTGCCCGTGTCACACCAGTGCACAAAGGAAATGGGTCCCCGACCTCATCTGTTGCATCATACAGGCCCATTTCGTCTACGTCTGTGGTTTGCAGGACAATGGAGCGGATTCTTAATAAAAGGCTCCTTGAACACCTAGAGCAGTATGGGCTGCTCTCACCCTGTCAGTACGGCTTTAGGCCCGGTCGTAGCTGTGAGTTAGCCCTGGCCGAAACAGTTCACACCCTAAGCTCTCACCTCGACAACCGCATCCCCTGTCAACTCTTGCAGCTTGACTTTAAGCAAGCTTTTGATAGGGTGGATCACAACATGCTGCGCCGCAGGCTATCCGAGATGGGCATTACAGGCTGCCTTGAGAATTGGATTTCTGACTTTCTGCGAAATCGCTCCCAGAGAGTTGTTTTCCGGGGCGCAGTGTCGAGCCCCAAACAAGTCATGTCGGGAATTCCTCAGGGAAGTGTTCTTGGGCCGACTTTGTTCAGCATTTTTATCAATGATGTGACGTCTTCCCTGCAGTGCACACCCCTTTTGTATGCAGATGATTTGACAATTATGCACCCAGTCCAGAATCCCTCCCAGTATCAGCAACTTCAGGACGACCTCAACACCGTCCATGATTGGTCTGTGGCAAACAAGCTCCCCCTGAACATTAACAAATGCTCATCAACTCTCATTACCACATCAAGAAGCCATAACACCAGACAGCACAGCTTCCAGCTGAATGGAGAGGAACTCCCCGCCACTAACCGTGCAAGACTTCTTGGTGTGACAGTAGATTCAAAATTAACCTTTTCGCCGCACATTGGGGAGGTGACCTCAAAAGCCCGCCGGATGCTCGGATTTGTGCGTCGAGTCACCCGAGGAGCTGGCGCCAGTGCATTGCGGGACCTGTACACTGCTCTAGTGCTCCCACAACTCGAGTATTGTGCTTCAGTTTGGGACCCTTACCAGAATTCACTGAAAGCGTCCCTCGAGAGTGTGCAGCGGCGTGCCGCCTACACAGTCTTGCGGCGCCAGGCTTCCCCTGGACTACCACATTACCGCGACCTGTCCACGCAAGAACTTCTGAGGATGGTGGGGTGGAACCCCCTAGCACTTCGCCGGCAGGTTGCATCACTCCGGCTCCTTGCTGACAGCCTCCTCCCAAGAGATCAGGAGCTCCCGCTGGTTAAAAGCTTGCGCCTTACTAGATCTGGTGGGCTACAGCCACTGTTCGGTCGCACTGTGCGTCACCAGAACTCTGTCTTGGTGAAGTGTGTAACCCTCTGGCGCTCGCTGCCAAAGACGCTGACCGACTGTCCACCCCAGGAGAAGGATGACCTTAAAGACTGGTGCAAGGAGGCATCGGACTTCCTTCAGCAGTGATCTTCCATGGAAAAAACGTTGAATGCTTTATTGTCATATTTATTTATTTATTTGTTTCTTTTTTCACAATATGTAGTAGTGCGGCACCACAGGCCTCAGGTATGGGCCAATGGCCTTTCTGTGGTGCCGCAACCCTCCAGGGTTGAATAAAGATATTATTATTATTATTATTATTATTATTAAAACAAAAATAAAATAGATTAAAAAAAAATTACAGCGCGGTTTGCGTCTTGTTTTTTTGTTACCAATATGTTCCCGTGTTATCAATATGCTTGTTCCTGTTACCAATATATTGACCATATGTCTTGTTATACTGCTACCCAGATGCAACGACCAGCCCACCTTCAAACTTTATTTCAGTCAGTTTTGCCTTTTGTTGCTATTGTTTTTGAACTTCATCACCACAGCGTTTATCACCTACCTCAAAAAAGTTATTCCAGACACCACGTTATCTTATTGATATGATTTGACAATCCAGAAACGCTATCATACAGGATCCCATTAGGTTCAGTGAAGTGCACAACCAGTTGCTGCGGCCTTCGCACTAATATAGTTGTTGCTAACCCAGTTAGCATCATTTAATTCATTTCAGTTGGAAAACTAAAACTAATTTTAGTTTTAATTATTAAACTCTTACGCTTTTAGCACAATCAAATTTAAGAAGTGCTCTCTATAAAACGCGTGGGAAACTGGGACCAGTATTGAAAAGACCAAAAAGCACCTTTTAAAATATATGTTAAACACCTATGCTTGTTTTCATGCCTGTTTTCCCATATTAACCTCAATTTATTAAACTTTTTTTTTTATTATTTGAGCTTCACAAAGGTGGGTTTCATACCACGCGAGATAGAAAGCATAAGGAGATTGATTTTATTTAGATTTAGCACTTCACAAAAAAAAAAAACATTTTGATATTAAAATAGATTTTAATATAAAGAGCTTTTTAATATTTCCAAAACCACCATATATTTCCTCTCTCTCTTTCTCTTTCCCTTTTTCTGTCTTTATCTTTCTCTTTCTCTTTGTCTAGATTTCAACTTTTAATCCGTGCTGTTTCCCTCCATTTGTTTTTTGTTTGATGTTGTGAAAGGTCACCACAATGATTTCCATACCTTGCGTAAATACCACTTAAAGTAAATTCCCGATGTTTATAACCCATGAAAGACGAGTTAGTTTTTCTCATCGTGCAATGGTAGTCACAATAAATAAAAAAAAACGAGTGGTGTTTGTCACCTCAACTCGCGGTTATTGGTCTATGAAACAATTACGCTTTCGTTTTTCACCACATGGAGACCAATTCGTCTGCTTCTTGCCCAAGAGTTCCGGTGACGTCAGAACGACATCGACCTCTGATTGGCTTCGATTGAAATCCTTTCAATCAAAGCCAATCAATGGGTAGACCTAAATGCTAAATGCCTTCACGTCTACCCACTATTCTTGTTTTAATCATCCAATGAGAATTCGGCGTTCTGACATGGAGTCGATTACATGCCGCCAAGGTTCACCACAGCCACGCGCTGGGGTTGACAAAGCAGAGGACATGCGCTGAGTTCCAGACATGGTTATGATTCGGTTATTTTGTCATTGCAGCGATGGGGCACGAGCCGCTACCCGAACGCTTGTGGAGCCATCGATTATCGCGAGCCCAAATTGAGTGCTCACGCTATGCTCGGGTGCAATCTATGGGCCCCATTCAAATATCGTCACTGGGCGGCCATGGGACCGCCCAGCTACGTCATCAAGTTTTGCGAAGGAGAAACTGAATGAAAACGTTCGCATTTATCCTTGAAATTACACCGCAACAAAGGTGTTTCTTGGTCGGTGGCGCTGCGTGCGAGTATACTTGTGCCCCAATAGTGCCAGTAAACTCGTGTAAAGGGAAAAACATTCCAAGCGAATATCGTTGCACGGCCCCCTGAGTTATTTCACGCAAATGAACTATTTATTGACTGACTTTAAGCTGTATATTTTTTGTGTGTTAACGTGTGCAAGTAAATGTTTTTACAAAAAATAGGTATATATATATATATATTTTTAACCTTGCACCGAACGAATTGATTTGATAACCTAATAGTTTATTATACACCATTTTATGTTAACACGCGTTTTTCTCTCATGTACATTTTATTTTTGACGAATGTCAAGGAACGCTCGACCTAAAGACAAGAGGAACATTCCTGGCCATCCTTCAGTTTTTCCGCGTTGCATACTTTTGTCTTTTCGCTTTTAACCTTTTGATACGGTTCGTTCCCGCGTTTTTCTGCGACACCTTTAGAGGAAAAAGACGTTTATGCGGGCAGCTGTTGTAGAAGTCAGCGACTTTGAACTTTTCAACCTCCATTTGTTCTGAGACACAAATTCAAGTATGGCCCGGGCTATAAAGATTTAAATATATATATATATATATATATATATATATATATATATATATATATATATAGGGTTGTTTTTTTTAAGCTTAACAAATTTGTTTAAAAAAGCCGTGAAAGTTACACTTATGCCGCTTGTGGAGGTGAGTTATACGGCCAGGGGGACATATAATAGGGGGCTAAGCGTAACGATCAGTTGGCTAATTAACTAAAATTTTATAATTAAGTTTTTAATCAATGAAAATAGACATATGGTTCCAAATAGAAACTTGCTCAGCGTCATCAAAAACCACTAAATAAGTCATTTTCAGAAAGACTTTCGGCGCGTGAGAAGCGTAGTATTGTACTAAAGTTACCACTCGTGGAGCAGGTACAAGGCTGGGGCTAGATAAGAGACGGAAAAATCGCGCGGGCGCCTTATCGCAACCGCTAGCTTTGTACCTGCTCCACGAGTGGTAAATTTAGTGCACTACTACACTTCTCACGCGCTGAAACTCTTTCTGAAAATTACTGATTTAGTAGTTTTCGATAAGGCTGAGCAAGTTTCTAATTGAAACCATATGTCTGTTTTCATTAATTAAAAAGGTAATTAACGAATTTTAGTTCATTAGTCGACTGACTGTTACGATTAGCCCCCTATAATATGTCCCCCTGGCCGTATAACTCACCTCCACAAGCGGCATAAGTGTAACTTTCACAGCTTTTTTTAAACAAATCTGTTAAGCTTAAAAAAAACATCCTATATATATATATATATATACCCGTTACGAAAATACCCTTTTTACAAGGTGTTCGTCGGACTTTGAGGATATTATAATGGAGACAAGAGTCAAGATCAGTTGGCCAGTTAACCAAACCTTTCAAGTTCTTCATTACTTATTCATTTTACAAGAAGAGTGTGTATTGCGTCAGTCGGTATTAAAGGAAAACTAATCAATAGAATGAGTAAAAAAGCATCACGATTTGAAATATTCATCAACCTTTTCTTTTTGCGTTTTTCTTGCTCGCTTTGGACCCCGCCAGCAATGAAGCGTTGAAAGCTGCTTGTTACGAGAATTTCGTCGTTTTTTCTGGAAGCTGTCCTTGGTGCTCCCACCATTGGCAAGCTACCGAGATACGAACGACGTTCCCGCCACGAGTACGTCACTGTGGCAGAGCTTGCGGCGCTCCTTCTGTGTCCAGTTTCCAAACAGGCGATAAAAACGTAAAAAAAAAAAAAATGAAACAACCAACAAAGATTGATGATCATATTGAAGCCCGTATTATGTATGATACTTTTATAAATTGGTCTTGCCTGCAATAATGACTACCTTCAATACTACAAATGCGAAGTGGTCCACAACTAATAAAGATTAATTTATCTATTTCATTTAATTCGCTAACTCATAGTGTCTCTGTTTGCCTCTTCTAATGTCCACCGACAACACGCAGCGAAGACGGCGTCCTCGCGCAGGTCACCCCATTCTTTTTTATCTGTATCAAATAAAAAACAATCCTTCTTTACATTATAAGACAGAGTGCGCGGAAAGAAATATATTTTAATAGTTAGACGGGGGAACAAAAAAAGAAAAAAACTGGCAAAAATCTCGAATTAGGACCAGGAATTGAATTAGCAACGCCCGTTTATTCTGGGGCACAAAGCTGTAATCAGTTAGGCCGTCCCGATCACTGATTGCAGCCGGGTCTCCTCTGATTAGATACGTTTCATCCCGTCGAATTCATCGGTCAGATGGAGAGCGCCGAAGAGCATGCCGGGTTAGCGTGAATCCGCGGTCCCTCTGCTCGTATTGTATACAAAGAACAGTCTACACAATGTGTCTGAAGCGTGTTTCTTCCTTGTCTGACCGTCACAATGTATGACCGTAACACTGTCTGTCGACGTGTTAGAAGCATAAACAAAGCAAACGTGTTTTGAACCTTCTCGAGGCGTGTCCGAAGATGATTTTGTTGTAATGTTTGCACAGAAACTTCGTGTTTTTTCGTACGAAGTACGAGCAATTCGAATGCGATTTAGTGGAACACATATCTAGCGCCTCCTTCGTGCCATCAAATGTTTTAGTTAGGCGCCACGCGGTTGAATATTTTCTCCAGATTGCCTGTGGATCGAATATCTTTAGTTTCGTCAAATTTCACACACCCGATGTATACGTATCACTGGTAGCGTTTTCCCATATTCATAAGCGTGACGGGGTAGTGTAATGTCGACACACCTGTTACCGGTATCCGGGGTAACAACCAGGTTTTATTCCCGTGCCGGGCATATACCGTCTTGTTGTTTTTTTTGGTTTATATATATATATAGTTTAATTTAGTTCAATTAGTACAGTTGACACGGCTACATATCTGGATTGTTAACTCTCAGCGAACTCCGATCAACGCTTTTCTACAAAAAAGCACAGATCGCAAAGGAACTTGCGTGGATGCAGTCATGGGGCGGTTTTATAGGTCAGGCCCGAAGAAAAAAAAAAAGAAAAAAAAAAGGTGGTGGTCGGGGGTAGGAGGGGAGAGGGAGGGAAAGATTTGATAACTTGGACGAATCGTTACCTTGGTCTATAGTGTTGACCTACTAAATGCCATGGTACCAAAAATACCATTACATTTTTGTAACTTGGTGTATAAACTTGTTTTCATAAGAACTAAGCTCACCTTGGTGGCTGGGGGGGGGGGGGGGGGGAATCTGCCCTTGATGGCTGGCACCTGTTTGTGCGAGCTTCTATTGCCGCAGAGCCTATATATATCGTTTCGCATAGGTAAGCACTTACTTCGTTGCGCATAACTGACTTTTTTCTTTTTTTTTTTAAGAATAACCTTACGGTTTTAGGTATTCATTGATCCTTAACAAAAGTCGATAAACCTGTAAGTTTTTGAAATACATAGAGCGCGTAAAGAAGCGTGAAGGTGCGCAAAGCTTACCGCTTGTGCTGCAGGCACAAGGCTGGCGGAGCGAAAACAAGGTTAATAACAGACGGGGAAAAAAAGCACAAATGCGTCGATGTTGAACGCATTTTGAAAGTCCAGAAGGACGCAGCACGGGTTACGAGTTCCAACCCCTTCTGTAATGTGATGTGTTCGGCTAGTTGGTTTAAGGTGCACATTTTGGGGAAAAAACAGCGGCAAAGAAACATGGACAAGAGTAAAGGAACAAACACGACAGGACGGCGCTGACCTCTATAATGCTTCTATAACGCACTGATAAATTTTTTTCTAAAAATGTCCAGCAACCTAATTTTTGTAATTAAATAGTCCATCGCCATTATGAATAAGGTAATTATTCAAACACTAGCAAGACCTAATTCCTTTAAACGCTATGCACCTAAATATATAGGCCCCATAAGAATGACCAACCCGGTATCGATTTTTTTTCCCTATGAGATACGTAGCTTTTTTTTTCTTTTTTCAATGGCAGCATTTTTTAGTACTTTGTTCGAAAGAGAGAGAAAGATAAAATAAAAAAGTAGAGAGAAAAAAGAAAACGAGGAAGATAGATGTGCACATAAGAAAATTCAAGACAAAAAAAAAAAAGAAATGAAACTATTAAGAGGTAAATAGAAAAACAGAAAATATTAAAATAGTAAAAGAGCTAAGATTAGACAGAGGGAGAGAAAGATTGAAAGAGAGAAACATAGGGAGTTAAAATTATGTAGGAATAATCAACACAACCATAAAACAACACACGCCGGTAAGGTGGTGGCTCTGACAGTTCCCCTAGTTCTAGTCACTATTTGTGTCTACAAGTTACCACTCGAGATGAACGTGCCAGAGCCGTTTCAAGGCGGCGACAAACTCAGCTCTCTCTGACAGCTTGCCGAGTGACTTCGGATGAGAAGTTGATTTGTGTGCGCGTGGCAGGTAGGAAACCGTTGACGCACCTGAAAGATGTAGCTCTCGTCGAAGACCGGGTTGCACGTCTTCTTCTTGAACTTGGTTTGCTGGTAGCGTCGCTCATCCGGCAGCAATTGAATCCTGACGGTGAATAAGAAAAGCAATCGGGATTTCAACGCAAACTCGTGTTTCTACCTTTGACTCAAAAAAAATATACAAACACCAAATTTTTTTTCTCAATCTGATGTGAAGAAAAGGAAAGGGGTGTGCTTCCCCGCAAAATTACTATTTGAAAGGGAAAGCCAACTCAACAAAGACGCGTAATAAAAAGGGTTTTCTTTTTTTTTTTTCTTTTTTTTTTTCTAAGCCTTTTTATTTTTCCGCCCTGACGAGGACGTGCTCGAATCACTGCGCACTTACACGGACAATTCGCAACACCATCGGCCGACAAAGACCCTCTGGATGACCCCGAAACCAAGCCTTTCAAATATCTGCCGAAATTACCAACATCAACGGGTCTTCGTCTTCCTCGTCTTTTAACATCGAGAGAAGCTGCTGCTGCGACGACATAAACCTCCGGGCCAAAGACAGGGGCTATTGGACGTCATGTTCATCGAAGCCAACAGCCATTACAAATCACACCAGAATCCCGCCGGTGACGCAGTATCGTCACTTCATCTCGGCTTTATTCTTTCTCCGCCCGCGGACTCGCGCGGCGGAGACACAAGGGGACTGACCAACGCTACCATCATCTAATTGTGTCTCATGAAACATCGTCACCATGTAGCCGAAAACCGGTCTCTAGCCTGTCCGTCCCCCAGCCCTTAACAGACTACAAGATAATCGAACGATAGGCGCGGTCTTCAGCCTGTTTTCTGTCTACCATCAAAATCTACTCTTCCATGAATTGACACGTTCTGACTGTTACGGTCATAGACAGAAGACTGGGTATCAACGAAGTATCTTATCACGGCGAATGACAAATTTAGCTTTTTACAGCAACCGTTTCCTTTCTCTTGAAGTTTTAGACGTGGAACCTCTCCATCGCGCCAGGACAAGCGTATTCACTGCGCTGGGCGTCATGGGCCGCTAAAGCTTGTTTATGTCAGATTAAATGTTTGTTGTTGGTTTTTTAACCGAAAACCGACCGCATAATTCGAACAGATAATAACTGGGACGCATTTCTTTTTAGCGTTGCATATACGCACTTTAAAGGGATACTTCAACGATATTTGAAATATATCCGTCGTGTTACAAAAAAAAAGTGGAATATGATCCACAATATCCGTAAATGACAACGCGTTTGTATGTTGAGCCTGGTGGCTGTATTTTTCGTCATAAACGACCCACTCTGGCAAGCGCTCGAAGAGCAGCAAGTGGAGAGTACGTGACATCCCCCGCAATTGTGACGTAATTCGTCTCGGGACGAACTTTGTCAGCTGCGGCAGGCTGACGTCGAAAGGATGTCGTAGTCGTTCCAGCCACCGAAGCGGTTGCTTTCGCACGAATTTTGATTGACGGGTTAATCCTCTATAATCTTGTAGAGGGACAATAGCGACTTCTGGGACACACAAAAAAGATTCTCGGGAAGAGGGGAGTTCTTCCTTCTCCTCTTCTTTCGTGGTGACCGGAGGCGAGACAGTTATTGTCACTACCTGTCAAGGTTCCTGGATGGGCATTGCAAACGAGGCGTTAGTGACATCCACCAGGGTCTTTTTGCTAATCGTTTAAATCGTTTTAAAATTCGTTTTGTTTCATTTTTAGCAGGATATCGGTGTGTCCGATGTGATACTGCTCTTTTGAATACATGTAGACTAAAAAATAAGCCCGGAAATTTCGTTGCAGTATCCCTTTAAACCGACCGCATAAATCTGTTTTTTAACTTATCGCGCTGGGATTTACTACAGAGGTGATCGAAGTTGGGGAATTTATAAATTAAGAGTAGGAATAGATTAAACTTCTAAAATAAAAAAAGGTGGTTTTGTTTTTGGAAAACTTATCGCTATGCCTTTTTTTTTTCTTAAAATCATTAAAAAATCATTTTGGGCTATTATGGCGTTTACTGTGACTGAAAAGTTTGTGACATGGAAAGGAAATATAATTGGCTTCCCTACTCTTCACTTTATTTCGCTCAAATAAGCGCCACAGTAACACAAAGTATGTTTTTATATACATGCAAAATATATAAAAATATAGTTTTTGCTTTTTCATGATTTACTCGGATGAGTCAATTTTTCCACAATATTAGAGAAATCTTCCACCACCTTCAGGCACCACTGTAGTAAATCCGAGTGCGATAAGTTAAGAAACCGATTTATGCGATCAGTTTAAAATGCGTCCAATCCATTTCGCTCACGCTGTAGTTGGTGGCAGCCTAATGCCCGTGTCCCACTAGAGCGACAGACAGAAACAAAATACAGCGACAAGCCTCAAAGCCATGCAGCAAGCTCGCGATAGTACCTTTGGCAGGCGTTTAGCTGTTCGGTGCTCGGGAAGTAAGCACGAGCGAGTGCAAGTCTGCCAAGAATACCTTCGCGCGCATGATGCTCGTGTTTGAGCATAGCCTCCTTTATTCTACAAAGCCCCTCAAATCGCGAAAATCTCTTGTTTGAGGCTCGTCGCTTTTGTGGGTTTCTGTCTGTCGCCCTAGTGGGACATGGGCATGAGAGAGCAGAACGCGGCCAGTCTCGCGCACCTTAATACTGCTCCGCAGTCTGAGCAACTGCGAACTTAGCCCATCAGAACGCCGTTGAACGGACCACCAAGCAAAAAGCGCGAACATACGAAACCACGCCACGTCTCAGGGCCCTATGCTACACGGCGGGACCAAGCGGGGCAGAGAGTTCGGGACATGGCCGCCGCCTATGATGGGTCAGGGGTGCGGCGATGACCAATCGCACTCGCCGGCGTTGGCCTACAGTAGGTGACGTAGGACATGACGCACTAGGTCTAAAGATATTTTTAGCTTGTTCATTCGCCAAACTCCGCTAAAGATTGTGGCGGTTGGCTCTGCCAAATGTGTTGCGGAAAAGAAGACATTCCGTATTTCATAAGTCGCGGTTAAGCTACTGATACACCATACAAAAGGCAGTTTGGAGACGCCACCTGAGGCGTACTTCTTTCATGTATTACGGTCACAATGGTCATACAGAAAACTGTCTGTAAACATGTTTGAGGCATGCATGTGTATAAAACAAACATGCTTAGAACATGCATGAGGTGTATGCGCAGACAGTTCAGCCATCGTGTTTGCAGCGAACAGTGTGGCTTTAAGAGCGTCTATGCTGCCCCATCGAGTTTCCCACGAGCTGCAGCAGCCACCCACCTGACGAAAGGGTCGCAGCAGTTGACCGATCCGCACACCCTCGAGGGCAGGTTCCTCGCCTTCAGCACTCGGAGCTCGAGGCTCTCCCTGGCGTCCTCGTAGTGGAGCGCGAACCACAGGCGGCCCCGGTGGCTCTCCGGGAACGAGCGCTCTTCGCCGTCGTCGGGGCCCCCGAAGGCGCCGTCGCCCGACGACACCCGGTACAGCTCGGGGTTCAGACCGCCCAGCAGAGACGTCGCTGTAGGAAAAAAAAAAGTGTATTCATATTTAGTGTTTTTTTTATTTTTTATCCCTCCATAGCTCTGCCATAATCACTCGATGAATTCGCTTTACAGTGTTTGTTCTTCATATATACGATATATAATTTCCTATGATATTCGGGGTACGAAAGAACGAAACCAAGTTTTCCATGCTTGCTCGAGAGTTGTTTATACACAATTAAAGCAATGAATTTTAAACTTTTGTGCTGTAACTGACAGCGTAAGCAACTCAGGGCATGGCGTGTACCAAGTGTTTTTTTTTTTTGTCGCTGCGCAACCATTGAGCTTGCTGCGTGAGCCGATGACGGTGCCAAACAACGAATCACGTAGCAAGACGCATAATTAACCACGTCCTACGTTTCATAAACTGTCATTTGTTATAGAAACTTGTCTAAACTACATTCTAGCAAACAATAAGAACGTTCACTTTATTCGGGCGCACTCTAAAGTCTGTGCGTCTACTTTCACGCACAACACCTTGGAGAGCCAATCACCGCAACTTACGGAGGCAGCTCAGCGAATGACAATGCGGAAACATAAGTTTAGACCAAAAAACGCAGTCTGAGTTGTGACATTAGGCAATGCAAAACGTCACGCTTGCATTGCTTAATGTCACAACTCAGACTGCGTTTTTTGGTCTACACATATGTTTCGGCATCGTCATTCGCTGAGCTGCTTCCGTAAGTTGCGGCGATTGGCTCTCCGAGTGTTGTCCGGGAAACTAGACGCACAGACGTTTTTAGAGTGCATTCTAAAAACGCGCCTACTGATTATGCGATAGCATTATCAGTAGGCGCGCATTTCTCGGACGCGCGGTGCCAGAGCGTGGTGTCTTGCTACGTCACTCTGTAACAACTGCGAAGACACATATTGTTCTCTTTGAACTGTGTGCCTTTAAACACTGAACTTGGGGGTGCCGTTTGTGCTTCACCTTTAGGTTGCATAGTATAGAAATTAACGGGTACAGTTTTGTTTTGTGTCAACATTTTTGGAAAAAGACGCTTCTGTACTGCGGAAATCAGTTTTCCTCGAAATAGCGTTTAGTAAATTATCTGCTGAGCACGAGAACGGTTTCCAGTGCTGTTCGATTGTAAATCCGTATTTGGCAGCTTTGATCACGCAGTTGTGATTCCACGCTGTGTCATGTTGAAACTGGCAGGAGTGAGAAATCGGTCGCCGAACCATTCAAAATGTACTTCGAATTTTTAGAGCGCAGCTCTTAGGCGTCCGTTTCCGGGTTGAGCGGCGTCGGCGTAATTGCGCGCGTTGCATTTGGGACGTTTTCCCGCTAAACTGAGCGGAGAAATTTTCCCGCTACATTTTGCAGGGAAGCTGACGTCCCGTCACCTCAACACCAACTCAGTTTCCCCGCTAAATTTAGCGGGGAAAATGACGTCAGGACTTCGTGTCACGTGACACATGAACAAATTCAACGGCAGGAGGAGAGGAGGATTAAAGGAGGAGGAGGAGGGAAGGAGGAGAGCAGGGGAGGGTACGTAGGAAGAAAAGGGGCATACCCTCGTCTACGTACCCTCCTCTCCTCCTCCTCAAGAGCTGCGCTCTAATTCAGCATTATAGAGAACTGTAAACGCCTTTCATTTTCTATACTCATAATATGGGACAAAAAATCATTTGTCAATACAAATATTGTGGACATTCGAAGATGACAAAACCTTTTATCTAATTTTTTCGCAAATATATATTTTGTTTATTGTGGAATTATACTTTCAATTTTCATACATTTCTTACGTATAAAGAGGGCATTCAAGACACTGCGTTGTTCGGTCGTCCATTGTAGCGCGTCAGCCACTGACGCAAGTGCCGTACATATTGCGCAGAACCGTTGAGCCAACACATTTACATAATTGAACGTGATTGAAATCTATAAACCGGGCTCTCCAAGGCGTCGGACAAAGCAGGCATTCCACGTGTAAGTTGATGATGAAAGCGAGAGCTTCTCACTTATGCTGAAAGGCGATTATTTGATTTCCCGAAACTCGGAACGCGTAAATACGCTTTTGGAAAGCAGACGAACTCATTATGCGATCGTAGGACGCTAGGACAATAGATCCGGACCTCGATTCCGAGCTCTTGTTATCTTAGTAGTGGGGCCGTAGAAAGTTTTGCCGTTTGCCAAGTTATACTGAAATAACATCGGGATGATTAGATAGCGGACCATTTCGAAGAAAGTGTATTGCGGATAGAGCTGTATATGGCCACTACCAACTTAAGAATTATATTTACGTATATTTACGCTTGGGATTCACAACGTTCAGGGTTTCTTAAATTGTCGGCGTCCGTAGCTGTAACGCGTGTGTCTGATAGGTTCTATCATGTACGTCAACGCTGTATTTCCACGCTGCAATAGCTGAATGCCTCCATCGCTTTACCATCCATGCAAGAGTGGCGAGCCACTGAGCTGTGAACGCGCGAACGGCGTCTGATAAACCGTTTTTGATTAAAAAAAATATATATATCTGTGCTGTTTATTAAAAAAAAAAAAAAAAAAAAAAGAAATGTTTGCGGGTTTTTTTTTTGTTTTTTTTTCGCGGAGCGCGGAGATAGCGAATCACCGCTAACGGCAGAAAAAATCGCAGCGAATTACGGGACAGAGAAAACGTCTTTGTCCGAAAATGCTATACTCTCACATGGAATTTCTACGGAGAACCATGCTTTCTACCTCATTATTCGCTACGCTATATTTATTTATTTTTTATGCGGAACGCGATGATTGACTGAATGTGTGTTCTGCAGGAAACTAAGACTCAAGGGCCTCGTTAAAAAGAAGTGCGGCTGTTACTCGAGCAAATACGGTATCGTCACGAACGGAACAATAGAGAGTTTCAGGGAATCGTTTTGCACATACGACGTGGTAGGATGGGCCCTCCGGTACGAACTGCGCATGTGCGAGTCTTCTGCGGTCGCGCATGCGCAGTGCGTACCGCAGGGCCCATCGTACTGGCGGAAGTGCAAACACGGCTCCTTTAAGCTCCCTAATGATGAAAAAACGTAAAACCGAACACGAATTTTTTAACGAGGCGAAGTTGTGTCTCTAAGCTCAAAGAGAAAGGTTCCAGCATCTTGCATCATCGAAGGAAAGGCGAACTATCCTGCCGAACTAGGGTGACCACCCGTCCCGCGACACGCGGTACTGTCCCGAATTGAGGGCTCGTGTCCCGCGTCCCGCGAGAAATTCCAAAATGTTCAAAATGTCCCGCCTTTCAGGTTTTCGTGAAATTCGCTCTGCAACTAACGGTACTGCCGAACAACGGGGCACGGGGAAGCGCGGAAGGCGCTGGTAATCGTGTGAATCGCAATGGTACGACATTTTTTATCCAAATATTGCGGGAAGCGACCGTCGTTCTTGCAGGAGAACCGACGCGTGTGCGCCGTTGTGCCTCTCCCCTTGGTGGCAAAATATTGTAAGAGAAAATTGCTCCCCAAAAGTTTAAATATAAATGATTGTAACTAGTTTCACATCGTTGTTTCAATGCGAAAGGTTTGCTGTGGAAATTTCTTTTTAGGCGAAGACCGCTACACAAGGCAAGAAGCCTGCCACTCACAACGGTCGAAAAAGAACACAATGTTAAAAAATGGAATCAGCGCGCAAATTACGAAGACACAAGGAAGAGAAATTGACAGGACAAGCGCTGGACTTCAACTGAACGTTTATTGAAAATTTTTTTCAATAAACGTTTTGTTGAAGTCCAGCGCTTGTCCTGTCAATTTCTCTTCCTTGTGTCTTCGTAGTTTGCGCGCTGATTCCATTTTGTAACGATGAACCAACTCGCCTGCATTGCCACTTTGATTCACAATGTTAAAGATGTGCGTATAATTATGTCGATAAAAGTAAGCGTTGAAAGTAAGCAATAACCCGAAAAAAATTTACTGTTCCTTAATTTCATTTGAAGCACCGAGTTCTGCTGTAGTTGACTTTTATGTCTGCAACTTCGACAGATTTAAAACAAAAAATATATCACTAGAAAATAAACCTTTTTTTTTAGCTTAATTGTTGCAATACAATTTGCGAGTGTATAAACAGCACAGGATAATAAATGTGTTAACAGAGCCTCGGTTCGTGATGTGCGTGCTCAGGGATGCGAAAAATACATGCAAATATGTATCGAACTACAAATACAAATTACTTCGTCAAAAATGTATTTAATTACAAATCTAATTACAATTCCAAAAAAAGTATTTAAATACAAGATACAAATACAACCAAATGTATTTGGTCTCCTCTAAATACTTTTCCAAATACATTCCTCAAAATTTGCGTCAGCGACTTCAGGGCACCTGCAACGGGTTTCTGGGTATCTCATTTTAATTTTGCATTGCACACTCGGAAGTTAGTGTGCGAGGCTCTAGTAACGTAATAGAAATATAATCACAAAAAAAATTTAATCAGCTTGGACGTAATAGGTGAAGAAAGTACAGAGCTTCAAGCAGCTTTTTTTTTGTCGATTACTTTTTGGTATAGACCAACAAAGAACCGAGACGACCAAGACGCGCAGCACTAGCTAGAGGATTTTTTATTGTTGCAACTCGCACCAGTTACAAAAATCTGGAACATTTAGAATGTCCCAGGCAAAAATATGGAGGGACATCAGGCTGGAAAGCATCACAAGTTGTCACAGGCACCTATTTAGCCAGTCTGCCTGTGAGACGTTCTCTGTGTCTGTTTGCTGCGATCTTTTTATTGTTCGCCGTGACTGAGCGTCTCCGCGTTCTTCAGAAAAGTGAACTAACATACTTTTTGTTTCAGTGTAGCATACAATGAAACAGCACACACCAAGACGTCTAAACAGCATAGCGAGAAACAAGGACACGTGAAAATTGCGTGCAATGAAGCAGTATAATGTCAAAAGCAGCACGTGTGTAGAATGTACTTAAAATTGAAAGGATAAAAAACACAAAAGACAAGGACGAGACGAGAACAACTTTTCGTCCTTTTTTAATTTTAAGTATCGTAAACATTTTAACACGCTCGACGTGATCAGTGTTGAATGTGAAGGAACAGACGTTCTCTGTGTCTGTTCCTTCTACTGAAAGTTCTTCCGATTTCTTCCACCGCAGTCTCAGGTGTAATACGACATGATTGCCTGTGAACGTCGATTTCGTCACTATTCTTGCCCTGGACTAGCACCGTAATCACAAAGTCACTAAACGCTTGTGCTTGATTGAGGAACACTCGGTGCAGAACGTAGTTTTCATCCTGCTCTGGAAAGTGACAATAAATTTGAGGGATGTATTTTCGCTCACAAAATTGTATTTAATTACAATTGTATTTGAAATACCCATGTTATAGTATTTAAATGCACACGTCAAATACATTACCCAAATAGTAATTAAATACAAATGCAAAATACACAAAGTATTTGAAATACGTATTTCAAATACTTGTATTTGAATTACGTATTTCAAATACTTGTATTTGAATTATGTATTTCAAATACTTGTATTTGAAATACTGCCTATCCCTGTGCGTGCTCGTAAATTTACTCTACCTGCTCGCCCCCCCCCCCCCCCCCCCCCCCCCCCCCTGCTCCGCGTGTCCCGCATTTCGCTGGCAGAAAGGTGGTCACCCTATGCCGAACCGGTGCCTCAACCGCTGCTTTTATGTATACACGCGGCACGTTCTGGAACGTTCGGAACACAAGACAAACACGATGTCAGCCGAGAGTGACCTTGAACTTTCAAGAATAGCCAATATTGATAGAACACTGGGCCAAGCTGGGGATCGAACCTCGTTCTTCCGCGTGGAGGCCTTTTGCGTTGCCAACTCCAACTCCGCCAGGTACACGTCAATATAGCACACACAGAAATAGTTTCTGGTGGTGCTCATAACGGGGCTTCTGACAACCTAGCAAAAAAAAAAAAAGTCGGATCGTAGAGGGCGAATATTGAAATGGTTTATAAGGCCTCTTAAAAAACAAAAACAACAAAATAATTGAGTTTGAGGCATTTTTTTTTCAGGCTGCGCACATTCAACAGCGATCACGTCGAGCGTGTTAAAATGTTTACGATACTTAAAATTAAAAAAGGACGAAAAGTTGTTCTCGTCTCGTCCTTGTCTTTTGTGTTTTTTATCCTTTCAATTTTAAGTGCATTCTACACACGTGCTGCTTTTGACATTATACTGCTTCATTGCACGCAATTTTCACGTGTCCTTGCTTCTCGCTATGCTGTTTAGACGTCTTGGTGTGTGCTGTTTCATTGTATGCTACACTGTAACAAAAAGTATGTTAGTTCACTTTTCTGAAGAACGCGGAGACGCTCAGTCACGGCGAACAATAAAAAGATCGCAGCAAGTGTTCAAGCTTGAAATACGATTAGGCCAGGAAGGGGGGGTAAACGTAAAGTTTTGTAATTTTATGCAACTAATACATCCGTCGGACACGTGCCTCGACTGACACGTCACCACAGGTTATTAAAAAAACACACTTAAAACTGCTGACGTGTAGGAATGCGAAAGCATTCCTACACGCAGCGCATTCCTACAAGCAGCGCGCCATGTCTTCCTATCGCACATGGCGTTGCGGCGGGGACATCACGCTCTCCCACTGCGCAGGCGCGGCGAACCTTGCCTGCTTCACGATGGCTTCCGTGACGAGGCATCTGCGTAGCTGTGCTTTTATTTGTGTTTCATTTACGAGGCGCGACCGCTTTGACCCCGAGCGGCCTCGCCGGCTTTCGTGACAGAACATCTGATATGACGCGTCTTAACCGATTTAGGTGCCGTTTTTCGCGGTTACAGACGGCGCTGGCTCCTCTCTATCGGACAGGTAATGCTTTCGCATTACAATCGAGGAATCAGCTCGTGACTCTCACTGATAATGTAACACGTGCAACGTGCTGGTTGGACAATAGGCCGATCTCACCCAGCGTTCGGCACAGGCACGACGCCGCCATAAATTTAGTCCAGCAGGAACATAGCCTCCTCTGTACTCACAAAGCCTGGCAGTTCGACGACGGAGTCATAGAGTGCCCGGTCGCAGCAGAGCATCAAAGAACCATTTCTCGGGGAACCTCGACGTCAGCGCACAGCTTTTGCAGCGGCGAGGACCCGAAACACACTTGTTCGCTCGGGAGAAGTGTGTTTCAGCGTCTCGCCGCAGCGGGGCGCCAGTCAAGTGGCTCTCCTCTCATCCGTTGTCGGCCACTCTCGTGGTTATCTGCCCGGCCTTCTCTCAGGAAGCATGCGGTAGCGCGCGAGACACCATAGCTTTTGCCATCACGTGCAGGAAAACTGAAGTTCCCTCGATTCATCACGACAGCGGCAGTGTAACCAGACCAAACCAGAGTGGGGTTCTAAAGCCCGATTCACATGGTGCAATTCTGTTCGCAAACTAACAGCTGCGACATCTGGCACGTGCGCAACTTCCCTCAAGTTTCTTTAGTGACACGAGCGACGTCGCAATTGCGAAATCGCATGTAAAATCACACTATGTGAATCAGGCTTTAGTTGAACACTGGGCAAGAAAGCCAGCATCATTGCCCGCCGCCAAAATTATCCAGCGCCGCGCTGCGATTGTCCAGTGGCCAAGGTAAAGTGCGGCGTTGGACAATCCCTATAATTGGCGACCTCGCCGACCTTCTTGCGAGGTGTCCAGGTTAGAGCCCCGGGCTGGTGAAATCGGTCTATTCTTTAGCTGAATTTAACTCAAGGCCCCTGAAATCCTCAAATGGCGGGAATATCAAACGACTGGAAGCAAAAACGACACCTGCCATCTTTTCGGATAAGAGGGGAGTAGCTTGTGCTTACGAAGAGGCCCTAGGACGGTCCAGGGGTTGAACAACGACGTCGCCGAGGCGCTTGCACTTCCCGTCTAACAAGATTAGAAGACCCGGTTGGACTGCTGCCCCGTGCGCGGCGCAGGAGCCATAAAGACGCGTGTTCACGTTCACGAAGGCTAACAGCTTCCCTCGGTGAAATATGGCTGCACTCAGGGTCCTCTAAAGCCGCGACCATTAGGAGCTCCAACGACCGGTCGACGGGTGTCGTCCCGGCGCTGCCGTGGAGCACGCGACGCGGATCGGGAATTAGCCGACTGCGATGCAGCGCGTGTGTTCTGACGAAGTGCCTAAGTGGACCGTTATACCTGTAAGTTTAATAAGCGAGACGCGGAACTTCAGTGGAAATGCGTCGTTCATAGACCGTTGGCGCTGAGTCCCTGAGAGCTTATGATTGCTAATGCCGCGAACGGGAGACGCCTTCAATTAACTTTTTTTTTTTTTTTTAAAGCAGAGTCTTGGGCATGCGCATGGCCCTTCTTACGCAGCGGCTAGTGCTCGAACTACGATTTTCGTCCTGAAAGGGAGTTACGCTACATCTCCTGCGTCCTCCGCGGGGGAGGCTGGAGAGGTAGCGCGACTACCTCCTTCCGGACGTCAAACCTTGGGCGAGCTCCCCACCGCTTGGTGTCGTTGTTACGTAAAAAATTGTGTATTGCCTACGATATGTATTCAAAGTAACCTGCCTATCGTTCGGTAGCGAGGACTGCACATCTGGTTTCCCCACAGAGCACCCGGGTATTGGTTACAATCTTCCGGGACGTGTATGTTGGATGACGAGATCGATAAGTTTTTGACATCAAAAATGCTATCCTGCGCCCGTATTCTTGGCTTGTAGAATGTCAACTTTGCTCACTTCCTGAAATTTTTGGATTACGGGTGATTTCACATAAAAAACAATAATAAAAGGCAATACTTCATTTGCTTCGCGAAAATCGGGATGTATTTCGTGAAATCTTACTTTAAACATGACCAGAAACCGAAAGCAAACCTTAGGCTCCGCCGGTCAACATTGGCCTCGGGCCGGCAGAAACATGCCTACCACGTGGTACGAGTGGTAACGCGACTCTCTACGCTACGGCGGGTGGGATCGGGGTGGGCGTGTGCAAGGAGCACGAGTCGTCTGCACCGCAGTTTTCACCCCGTTTTGGCGTCTACGATATCCGACGACGTCTGCACAACTACGGCATCAGTCTGTGCACGCAGTGGGAACGAAACTCCATATGACAATAGGGAGTTTTCGTAGACCACATTTCCCCCTCCGCTAAGCCCTCAGCAACGAAAAAGCCGCTACTGCGCCTGCGCGCCGAGGACCTTGGCCGTAGAGGTCAGGGTATCGTAGTGGGTTGCGGAGAGCGTTGTGGGACGGCGAAAACGATCTACGAAAGTTCTCTAGTAATAGGGAGTTTTGGTAGACCGTGTTTCTCCCTCCGCCAGCCCTCCGCTACGAAGAAACCGCTGCTGCGCCTGCCTGCCAATGGCCTTGGCTGTAGAGTTCCGGGTAGCGGAGGGGGATACAGGGTCTGCTCAAACTTCCTAATCACAGCCGGCCAGACGTCGACGGCGGTTGGGACACGGGAGACGTCCGGACGGCTCCCTAGGTTGAGGAGCGCTGTGCAGGCGCGCCAATCACGCGTACAGCGTTGAACCAACGTCGAGAGGAGATACTGTTGACGTCATCTGCTACTCGTGCCCGAAGAAATAAAAACGAGCAAAAGGTGAAAAGGCGGTAAGTGTGCAAGTGATCTTGTGATAGTTAATCATGATGTTTCAAACCCGAGACTGTGGTGAGAGAAAAAATAGGAAACGTTGAAGTCGAAGAAAGAAAGCACCGGATAAAACTTCTCAAATGCAGTTTAAGCGTTTCTTTTCTCTCGCTCCATATACTTATAGCCCAATAGACACCAATAACCCCTCTCCCGGAGATACACTTCGTTCACAACGCACCGACTGGGCTCTTAGATACAGATAAATCAGCCACCAAATGACCTCTTAGAGGTGTCCACACTACACAGCCATTCTCGATACAATCATCACTAACTTCCCTCCCAGACACATCCTTTGTTCAAAACAATGCGACTGAGCTTTGGAACACAATAAACATTAAGACCCTTCGTTCACTTTTCAGGAACAATACTACTTTTAAACCCATCCAATCCCCCCCTCCCCCCCCCCCCCCCCAAAAAAAAAAATAAAAAATTTTACCACAGTCTCGAGTTTCAAACACCATGATAAACAAAATTTAGCAATGTTGAGGACGTTAAGTTTAATGTTGGTGATTACGCCAACAACACTGTAGCCTTGACTGCGCTGTAGATTGCGCCCCAAGTCGCCCGCTCGAGTCTGCCGATTTCGGCATCTTGGCGCGTTCCAAAGTTTGTCGGACCTTTTAAGAAACATTTCTACAAAACTAGGTGGTAATATTTGACTTCTGGTCTTCCTATACTCCGTCTCACTAAATCGTGCAGTACAGCCGAAGCTACAGGGGAGAGAGCCTTTCTCGACCTGTTCAAGAGGAGCGAAAGGAGGAAGGGGGAATACCAGCCCTTCTCTCCCGTTCCTCCTTTCCCTCCTTTTCCTGTAGCTTTGGCTGTACTGCACGGTTTTAGTTGGACTTAGTGAGACAAGGTGAGACTAGGTGAGACTAGGTGAGACGAGGTAATACTGAAGAGGACTGCATTTTTTTTTTTTTTTTTTTTTCAAAAACAAAAACGAAGCGGAGTTTTCTTTAAAGCTACGATAATATGTTCGTACGAGAAAGCCTTTTCTGATTCATTCTCACGCAAATTAATTTGGACAAAAAACGAACAAATATTTCTGTAACTCGGTTGCCGTGACGCTCTCAGAGATGCATGCGTGTTATTTCCTTTCTTTTACAACATTCAAATTGCCAACATTCTTAATGCACTGAGAAAGCTCAGCAAGCGACTACTTAAAAAATCTTTTTTTTTTATTATATTTAAAAAAATGCCCGGTTAGCACCGAGTTTTAACGTTAACCTACATAATACAAAAAAAAACAAAAAAAAAACAATATTAGACGGAATCCTGAAGACGCGAGACTGCCTTCTGTGTTTTTTTGGAGGTCGAGCCACGTGAAGGAATGAACCGCTTGGAATTCGCAATCTATGTTATACTCCAAAACATTTATTGCTTCTAAAGAAACGGCACGAATCTTCATGCTGCCAACTTTGAAAAGCTTTTACTTTTTTTTTTAATTCTTAATCTTGTTTTTTGTCATTTAGCCGCAGCTTCGATTGTAGAATCTTTGTGATGATGATCAGATGGCATCGGAAAGTCGTCTCAAATTCTTAATATGCCGAACGAAAATATATGTCACGGGAGCTGCCATATAACTGCTCTTAATGCAGTTCTTTTTTTAAGTGCGTCTTGATGTGAGCGTACGAAATGATATTGCAGGCTTAATTTGTTTTGTTTTTTGTTTGTTTCCTTTCGTTTCTTTTTGCGGAGTTTTCGGTTTGACTCGGCGAATCGGAGCGCGCTGGTAAGTTACAGAGATAAAAGAAACGCGACATTTTGAGGTATATACTGTGCTGTGAAGTTATTTAACGACATTTAGGACGGAAGTAGGTCGCAAATTATATTAACTCTCCGAGTACATTAAGCAATCCGACATCTCTATCTGTACCTGCGCTCTGCGAATCGTCCGATATTAGCGCCGAGATGTTTCGGTGGCGCCCTCTTATGGTTTCCCTTCGTGACGTCACAACTGGGATTTGCCTCGCCGTGACGTCACCAGTTGTTATTCTGGCTACTTACCATAGGGTGCGATGACAAATTCGATGGTGTGTTTAAAAAGCACAAGAGAAGCTAGGAGCCATCGCAATCCGAAACTAACACCGTCAAAGTTGACAATCTGACAGTGCTCATATGCCCACGGTTTGGCCAATCGTGGAAAGCTGACCACAGCGACGCTTTTGGCCGCGCACGTTGCTAATAAGCTCAAAAAGAAAGAAAAGAACGTGCGCTTGTAAATGTTTTCGCAAAGCGCGCGGTGAACTATTTTCTGCGATCTACGGGCGGCGTTTTGTGAGCGACCACAACCAAAAACAGTTTTTGTAGTTGCTTATCTTAGATTGAAATCATCATAAAAAAAGATAAAAGCCGCAGGTTAAAACGTCACAATTTGACTCTAAAGTCCTATTTGATAAAATCCACGGTGGCACGCTCGTTCATCTCCTTGCGCAAATCGAGTGTCAGAATCCCAACAATTCCTGTTTTTGCTTATTTTTGTTTACTAGTTGCATTGATTGGTCCACCACCTGCTCTGCGTAAATGTAGCCAACGCGCAGGTTTTTTTTTCTTTTTTTTTTTTTAGGTTTTATTGGGCAGCCCTCGCTGATAAGCGCACCAGTTCACCGGCTCTCTTTGCCTTTATTATCTTCTTTTTTTAACCTGTTTGCGATGAAAATTTCTTTCTTCCTAGCAACGGCGTCAAAAACACGGTAAAGCTAAGATCACTTAAGCGCGTCCAACTCGCATGAAAATGGTAGAGGAGAGCGCACGTAAAAGCGAGGTCGTACGTGCTTGTTATTGTTTATTACCTTCAGTCTGGCACGGTGAAATCCACTCGCAAGCATACGCTTCCTCCCCCACCCTTTTTCCCTCTCTTTCTACGCCCTAACAAAAAGAAAACCCGTTTTCCGAGCGAGTAACGACACTTGCTTGTGTAGTGCCCCTCTACAACGTGTTATGAGCAACCGCAGCTGCAAGCAGTGATAGTGTTTGAATCTGTTTGGCCGCAAAGAGCACTTACAAAATAGAATAGAACACTGTTTCATCGTTGAAAAGAAGAGCTACCATTGCAGTGGTTCGTAAAAGCCTCTGTTGCAAAATACAAAAAAAAAAAAAAAAAAAAACAGGCGCATCAGAACTGCAAAAAAACAAAAGCGCTCCCTCAATATATATTTTTTTTTTATTTTTGAATTTTTTTTTGAGGGGGTGGGGGCGCTTATATTGATAAAAATAATAGGGGAATAACATTATATGCTTCTTTTTCCCGAACGTCAGAAAATTTGGGCGTAGCTCTTGAGTGCTCTTGTGTTGCCATTTACTCCCCGGGAATTTGGGGACGGTGGCTAGTTTGCAGTTCTTATGCAGCAACAGACTAGAGATGTGACTTCTATTCGTTTCGTCATTTTCGTAGCAAAAGTTTTCATTTTTCATTGTTTGTTATGGCCTTATGTGAAAAGAGCGGACCGATTTTATTTTCATACCCAAAACCCATTCCTACGTTGAAGCATGGTGCTGTTGTGACGTCACAAATAATAAATAATACATCATAATTCTGCACGTAAATGAGGAATCCGGCGAAATTCACAAGGCATTTTAGGAAGTCCTCATATGCACGTTTCAAACGCGTGTCAAGGGCCAGAGGTCCTTCGTGGATGCATGTCGAAACTCGGCCCTAAAATAAATCCTGTCCAACGCGTGATGCACACATCATCTTCACGTGCGCTGGATCTCGAGAAAGGCGCGAATGCACGAAGAATATCTAATGAATAAATTGAAAACAATCGCTCTAATTAAAATTTTTTTTTTTTTTTTTTTTTGGAGGGGGGGGGGGGGGGGGGGGTGAGGGTGAAGGAGGAACTTGACGTGGATCTCTGAGAAAACCGCGAGAAAACCTTGACCTGTTTCACTGTATCGAGAAACTAGGATGGCCAAAATTTTAGTGGCTCACGTGTCGTCAGCTAGTTATCCTCTACCATGAGCAACAGTTTGGACGGTGCGATGCTCCCCCTCATATACTTTTATAATATACACACAAAGCTGGTGAACGCTCCCGTCAGCACGCGCTTAGCGCGAGGTCACCGCTATGCTTGTAGCGCTCCGCTGCATGTGTGAACAAGTGTAAAAGTAGCAACGCTTGTCTTTATTCTCCTCTTTCCCGTAGTCCACACATCTCACTGACATCTTAAACGCGAATGGAGAACTGTGACATCAATTTCTTTGCGTGTGCTCGCGCACACCGGCGGCTGCTGGCTTGTGGAAATAACGTGCGCCACTTATTATGAACAGTGGAATAGTTGGTTCAGCATTCCTTTAAGGCCGGTTTACACAGCACCGTTTCCATACGTTACGTTACGAAAGCTTACTTTGGCTATCGAGAGACATTGAGACATAAGTCCTTCAAATTAGTCGTGGCAATCAGTTTAAGGAGTAGAGTAGCCGGCGACATTAAAGGCACGGATGTTGCGCTGACTTATTCGTAACGTAAGGAAACGCAAGGAAACGCTCCTGCGTGAATAGGCCTGTTAATGCTGGTTCACAAGGCCTCGTTTCTTTAAGTTATACGTTAAGTTACGAAAGCTTACGTCTGCTTACACCTCGAGTCACCGAGACATCTGTGCTTCGTGTTAAGCGTGGCTACCAGTTCAAGGAGTTGGCTTGGCATGCGACATTCGGGGACTTATGTGTCACGTAAGAAATCGTAAAAAATGGCGCTGCGAGAACTGGCCTTAAGTCAAAGCACGACCGACGCTACGAGCCGTTAGGACCAATAAAATTTGCGTCAATCGCGCAACGTCATGGTGTTCGTCATCTCTTTGCACGTGCATGATTTGAAGTAAAAAACAGCGCTATGGGACAAGGACAAAGAGAAAGAACATGTGCGACAGGACAGGCGCTGACTCACAACTATATGGTTTACTAGAAGAAGACACAGACAAAAACACGAAATACTTCGCACGTGCGTCCGGTCCAACAAAGCCCTCGTGATACACGGTCCTACCGACTCCGTTTTGTCCTCCTCCCATAGCGCTATGTTTCCTTTAATCGTGTAGAACGACTACCGGCTGCCTCAACTATCCACCAGAGCCGTATATGTAGAGAGTTTGGTCAATGGGAGGCGCGGGCAGAGCCAGGGCGTGCACCAGACTCGGAAAGAGGGCTTGGCACGCTCTCTTGACCAACCAGAAGCCGAAAAGAATCCCCTAGCGGTGGTAGCGAGAAACAGTTCTGATCAAAAGTCTATGTTCGTAAATGGTTTTAATAAGCGCGTAAGAGTGAAGCGTAGTAACTCTTCGTGGTTTAAAATAGGGTGCACGTGTTGTTTTGATCATGATCATGCAGAAAGATGTAAGAAACGAATGCGCCACTCAACTCTGTTTTACTCGGACAGAGTGTGACCGCTCGGACGGCAGATTCCCGGCCCTCGGCGCTTGGCTTACGGATTATGTCGATCGTTCCGCTAGTCGCACTCCTCCACCATTATTTTGGATGAGCGTGATTGAAACATCACGTGTACCATATTTTCAGTCATCGAGAGTTCCTCTAATGCAGTTATCAGGTTTGTTTCTCGCGACCACCGCCAGGGTATTATTTCCGGCTTCTGGTTGGTCACATTCGAATTTCTGAAGACGCCCTGGAACATGCCCAGCCCGCTTTCAGCCAATGGCGCCTCCTCATTCGTCTCCTATACTTCCCAACAAATGGCCAAACTCTCTACATATACGGCTCTGCTATCCACTTTACTACTCTTTGCACGTGTTCTGCTATCGGCTAAAGGAGTCAGGTGCTCCACGCGTCTCCTTGGCTGCGAGCCTCCTACTTCGCTCTGACTTGCGACGAAACGAAGTATACACCATTCCAATAATCGGTCTCTGAGCGCTGCAATCTTTGTCTGTTTGTCTGTGGAGCGCCTTCTGGACGTGCGCGGCGGCTCTTTTCTGGTGAATATTAGAGACGTCGCGCACGCGTCCATAGCCCAGTGAGTCGGCACTTTTCGCCCGGGGGATGAGCGCTGAAAAGCTGCATAGCCATGATCACTGAAAGCGTTATACTACGTTTCACTTCGCCGTGATGGTGCACTTTTGGCGCCGCTTAACTGGCTGGATCGGGTCGTAACTTCGGCTGCGCTAGGACTTAGAGTGAAAGGGAGTATGCAACTGGCCTTTCGGAAAGCTCCCGAGCAACACAGGGAGGCCGACTCGACGTGTCGTCGATACGAGTTGCGTCGATCGCTGACGTCAGCGGAGCCGTGTTCCCCGGCCACTTGATTTCAGCGGCGCAAACTGTTCTCCCGCGTGTAGTAGGCTACGTCAGAGCTGACGGCCTCCCTCACGATCGATAGCCGAGGCAGTTCGGTTGGAAAGGGAACTGGCGTCACGGAGTCCGGCCTGGTCGAAGGCAGGCGTCACAAAGGGCTGGGCTAATAAGGCGGATCAAATAGCCTACCCCCAATCGGGTGGTTTTCGTCGCTCAAGGCATTTTTTACATCCGGAAGTATCAATCATGTGCGAGCGTGGATGCACGTGTGTTTTAACACGACGGAAAGTTGGAAAGTACTTTTGCGTGAATCCGGATAAACTTGCTTTTACGAATTGCTAAGCCATGAATGGTTGCTCTTAGTCAGTAAATTAATTTGTTAATCGGATAAAAGAGGAATTTAATAGATTTTCTAAAGTATGACGATAATATAAATGGAGGAGTCAGTTTTTGGGAGCAAAATGTAACTTTTGGTAAATAAGTCGAGCACTAAGGAGCTGCGGGCGAGAGCCCAGCTACACGCGCTTCACGTTCTGGTATCTGCAGCGGTAACTATTATATATTTTTAAAAAAATCTTACACAAATTGTCCGTTGAACGTGCGTTTGATAACGCCCTATTTTATCGAATCTTTTGTAAAGATCACACGAGCGCGTGCAGTGCGTGCTCGTATTTTTCCAGCACGCTATTCTATTATTGGGTAATTTGGTATAATGCTTAACATCTGGTATCTATACATAGCCTAATTTTACTCTTTTTTTTTTTTTTACGGGCACGTTAATTAAAGTTTTTGAGCTGATGAAAGGAGTAGCAAACAAAGAAAAAAGATGTAGAAACTTTTTCGGTGGCATTAGGGTGCCAACTAATAAGCTTCATTTGAAGTAATAGAAAAGTGTGAGTTATGCAGATATGTGTTACTGTACTTGTGCTTTGGTTAATACTTTCGGCTTTAGAGGGTCTTGCGTGCTTTATATTTTTATACATTCGTAAAAAAAGATACAATTTTGGTGTTGCGTACTCAAAATATAACGTCACAAAAGCTTAAGAAATTGTCAAGTAATTAAATGCAATATATTGAGTTCTACAGCGACGCAAACAAAAAAATACCCGTGACAACCCCACATAAATGTCCACTATTGACTCATTTATTGGCTGAGAAACGAACCGGCGACTACAAAGTATTCGGTTAATTCGTAAATTAATCAATTATTTTACAACTTATTTTTTACATTGAAGCATTTTTATACCTTGTTTAAAACGCTTTAGACCTCAAAATTAACTCTGCGCTGTGGCATTACGCAATGCAATCATGACGCCTTACATTGCGTAATGGCACAGCGTAGACTTAATTTTGAGGTCTAAACGGATGTTCCGCCTCTTCATTCGCTGAGCTAATTTCGTATATCGCTTAGATTGGCTCTTCGAGTGTTTTGCGGGTAAGTAGATGCTCAGGCATTTCTTAGAGTGTAGCTTTGGATTAAACATCATCACTCTCTGCGACCTGGCAGTGCGCATGATGTGAGCGTGTGAAACGGTATGCTGAGTGTGGCAGATAGTAAATAAATTCCTAGACTAAGAAAATATTTTTGGCCTCGTTCTGGCTTGGTCTTTTAGAACGGCGCAGTAAGAGAAAACAGAAATCACGCACGTTTTGTTGTGTTCGCATGGTCAGACTCAAATTATCACAAGAACTTGTGAAACGTTTTAGGTAATAGATAAACACGATTAGCTCCAAGGTATTCCTTGCCTCTAATGGAACAGTTGCTACACCGGCACGCTCGAAGGGCTCGAAAACTGTAGCGTAGTAAGCACACTCTACTAAGCCTCTCTAATCCTTTCACACATCGAAATCAGTCCAGCATCGCCACGTCCGAAACTCTGCCCGACGTGCGTGCGCCTTCGGCGAATGGGCCGACACCCGACGCTGACATACTGCAGTCAGTTCAACACGGTGCCTTCCGAGGCTTTTAACTGGAACGAGATTACGAAACAGCGAGGGCCGGAGTCGGTGGACTGCCGCTGTGTGCAATGGAGGGGCAGTCGGTCATCAAGTAAAGCCTCGCTGAGTGCTGCCTAGTGTTCGCTGGCATCCTGAGAGCGACATATGCTTCTTGGCTGCGCCGCACTAAACGTGCCAGTGTGTCGAGTTGTGATTCAGATTACATCGACCTCTATCAGGTTAATAGAGAGGAAACCAGGCAGGAATGAAGACAGGTCCTTCGTCTCCTATGCAGACTAGTCAAGGAACTATACGGATTATACTGAAAATAAAGCCCACAAAAAGACGATAACTTCGACTGTGAAATTTACTGAGCATTCGCAGTGCATTTAAAAATACTGTTACTGACTTCGTCAAGACTTGGTCGAAGTAGAATAGTGAGTGGGAAACAGAAAACTCCGCATCGTAAAACTGACTAATAAATGTTGAATCAACGTTTTGAAAACGAATCGCGGCTCATAGGTTATGTATGTAGTAGTGCACGCGTGGATATGTAACCTAACCTAGAAAACAATGCCTGTTGGCATGATTTTAGCTTGGCGAACAGTTCTGGCTTAGAGAGCCTTGTCTGGCTATTGCCTCCGCTCTTCAGTGATCAAATAATTATTACCTGCTCGTAAAATTAGGTTGAATGAAGAATTGGTGCCCCTATATGGTGGCCAACTAATTTCGCTTTTCATAATTATTCGTTCGTAATGCGATGGCATCGGTTTATTGCATTAAGTACTGGAAGAGTTTCGTGCTTTTTTGTTTAAAGTTGGCTTGACCCACTAGACCAGGGTTCTCAAATTCATTCGAATGTAGGGACCAGATAGCCCGCCCCTGAAAGGATGAGGGCCAACGGAGGCGGCGGCAATCTTTTTTTTCTTTTGGGACAAAACAAAAACAAACAAGAAACAGCATTGGTATTTCACGTTTTAAAGCAGCTGACTCTCTCGGCGACGCCTCAGAGATTTTAAAGACAAGGAACCTTATGCCTTCTGTAACTTCATCGTTTTGCCTTTTAAGCTTTTATTTGCATATTCGACTATTTTAGGCTCATGCATGATTTTATAGAAAGATTTAAAACAACATCATACCAGACTACTGCCAGCTTTCAAAAGAACGAGAGCAAGCTCGCACAATTAAGTACGCTCAACAGGCATAGAAAAAAATATCTCTTCATGTGAATTTTTTTCTTTTTAGACAATTTTTATAGCAGCATTATAAGCAAATACGTTCATTTTAAAGGTGTCGCCTGACATCTAGAAACACGAGCTCATAGCGTTATCTGGCCGTTGCTCCTGTTGTGCAAGAGTTTACGCTGCCGAGGCGCCTCCTTGAGCAAAGAGCTCGCAACTGTGTACCCCAGTAGTGGCATATTGCCACTAGACCAACGCTGCATACGTTTCTCCCAAAGTGTATGTATGAAGGAACGTCAGAGACGCGTCTATACTCACGAATGCCCGGCAGCGGATCTCCAGGAGACGGACAGGGCTGGCTTGCAGTCCCCGACGCAGCGTCCATCGGTGATGAGTTGGCGTCTGAAGATGAGACCAGGCTCGCGATGGAGCCCGCCTGAGACGAACCGAGCAGCGTCGGCACCACGAAATCGATGGGGCGATCCTGGCTGCCAGAAGACAGACGGGGAACCGGATCTCAGGTGGCACCAGGACGCTAGCCTCGCCACTTATACCTGATTTTCACATGTTCGTACACAATTTAATGGATGCTAATGTTGGACAAACCTTTTTCGACTTCGGTTGAATGCGAAAGCAGCTAGGAGGCGACCGAGAAGTGCACGCACGCCTTACGCTACGCGAACATATGGGATAGTAATGAGTTTTAGTGTTGCGGGTACGAGAAAATGCAAGCGCTATGCGTTTGCGTCAGCGTTGGGTGTTACACGCTGCGCATGCGTGAAGTCGCCATGCGCCAATTGAAGGCCGCAGTTTGGGCTCCGCGCACGCGCAATGTGGAACACGCAAAGCTAACGCAAACGCACGGAGCTTGCGCTTGCTCGTATACGCAATACTAAAACTCACTCGTGAGTTTTCTGTAGATCGTTTTCGCCGCCCCGCGACGACCCTCCGCAACCCGCTACGATAGCCGGAACTCTACAGTCAAGGCCATCGGCGCGCAGGCGGAGTAGAGGCTTCTTTGTTGCGGAGGTTTTAGCGGTGGGGGTGGGGGGGGGGGGGGGGGGGGGGGAACGTGGTCTATGAAAACTCCCTATTAACTCGACGAATTAAGCCTGACGATCATTTATCTCGCAAGTTTTTTTTTTCTTTTTTTTGTATAACGTGATTTTACAAGCGCTTCTGCAAGAAAGGTACATTCTCAAGTCACACGGTCGTGCCGTTGCCCCATACAACGCTAGAGCACCTTGCGCATGCTGTTTTGTTTTTTTGTTTTTGTTTTTTGTTTATGTACAATCGGGCCGTAAAATAAGTTAACTATAACGCATTGGAAACGTGGTGGGGACGCCGCACGTCTTTGGACTGGTCTGCAGTACTGGGCGACTCGTCGGGTTCAAGACAAAAGCACGCGGATTCGAACGCTCAATGGTTTAAATCCCCTCAAATCCCGGTTGAGGTAATCGCAGTTTAGACGGAGGCCTACTGCAGGAGGGACCGTGTAACTGATATTTTGGTTGCATGTTGTTGATCCACTTGTAGACAAATATTTTTCCTTAGTTTTTATTTGAGGCAAATCAAACGCCATTTTGTGTGTGCGTGTCGCGTGTAAGCTATAACTTATTTAGTTTTCTTCAGCTCCGGCGTCAAGCCTCAATGCCCTGGTTATTGGTGTATTTCAGGGAACGTTCCTTGACACTTTTAACACAAATAGTACATTGGGTTGCAGCTTTCAGGGATGACTGACATGCCTGACCGACACACAATTCACGTGACTTCACGTCAAGTTCTCGTAGTTCAGGTGTGGTGTGACATCACGGTGTCCCGTGACATCAAAGCGTTAGTGACTTCGTGAGGTCACATTACGTCATGAGGTTGCGTGACGTCACACACATATACGCACAGCACGCGCCAGGCTCACCAGCCTCAACAGAACCTGCGCGTCTCCGAGTTTCCCAGAAATGGCCGAGACGCACTTGAATTTTTCCATGAAACCAGCTTTCGCAGAGCACTCACGCGAGGCAGCCGTAGAAGACGGGTTCTGTGGACCGGCGGATGCCGCGCCTGCACGAGGTGCCCTTCGGTCCGCCCAGGTCTTCGAGCGACGGGGCCCCCTCGCTGGCGAGGGGTGCCTGCTTGGTGGCGTCTAGCCTCTCGTACGAGCCCTGCTCGTCCAGATCCCAGAGACGACGACGTCGGCGCCGACGGTGCACCAGGCACGCGACGCTCACCAACGCCACCAGGCTCAGCGATGCCACCAGGAGCGCGGGAAGCACCGCGCTGGCGAAGGTGAACCCGCCTGCGTGTAACGCGCGTGACTGCAATAAGTGCCAGATTTGATAACTGTTAGCGCGTTCTGTGGTACCCAAACGTATACGCGGTGTTACTCGTTACTCTTATATATGTTACACACTGTTTTATGCGGTACCACTTTTTTGTAGCAGCTGTCTAACCTGGAATGCACGGACACAGGACTAGACGGTACCGCTAAGGCGACAGTCAATCTCTTCTTTCTACCTACCTATTGATAAGCCTTAAATAATGTGAAGCGTGCTTTCAATTATCTAAGGCATGTTACAACGAAATATGTCGCAAATTGCCTTGCAATTCCATTGATAAGTGAAAGGTTCTAGGTTTAGCGCCTGTGGTGCTAAACCTCTGGCGGTAAACCTAGTGTTTAGTGGAGTTAGTGTTAGTTAGAGTTAGGGTTAGAGTAAGATATAGCTTAAAGTTAGAGGTAGTTAGAGTTCAAGTTAGTTCAAGTTCGAGTTCGAGTTAGAGATAGAGGTAGAGTAAGTGCTAGAGTGAGTGAAGTTCGTGGTGCTAGCTCCACCTTTCACGTGTTAAATTTCCCGCTAAATGTAAAAGGAAGAAGAAGGAAATAGATGGTGCTATGAACAATTACCCGCTAAATGTAGTAAACTGAATTTATGTGTAGATCACGGGACGTCAATTTTCCCGCTAAATCTAGCGGGGGAACCAAATTTGTGTGTAGGTCACATGAAACTGATCTTGTTTATAGGTCACTTGACACGAAGTCATGGGACATCAGTTTCCCCGCTAAATTTATCGGGGAAACTGAATTAGTGTTGCTACCACGTAGTGTTGATCTCCCCGCTAAATCTAGCGGGGAATCTAAATTTCTGTATAAGTCACGTGACCATGTCCCGTGACTTCAATTTTTTTGTTAAATTTAGAGGGGAAACTGAATTCGCGTGTAAGTCACGTGACACGAAGGCATGCGACGTCATTTCCCCTGATAAATTTAGCGGAGAAATTCGCTATTACGCTTTTTGAAGCTTCACTTAATCTCAAAATCTCGGCGTATACACCTTTTTTCGTTTAGCCTCGCACCCAGCCATATTGCTCCCCTATCCGGTATGCGTTCCGAACAAAAAGCAAGAGATCACAACCCCGAACAAGTAAAAAAGTATAAAAGGGTCATAAAAAGAACGCCTGACGGTTGCAATTAAAATGTTCACACGTTCTACCGTCGAGGCGCGAAGAAAGCGACGTTTTCACGCATACCGGAAGTTCCAGTATTGAAGATGGCGGCGCCCACGTAGAAAAGTTGTACAAAACGTTTCACGCAAGAAAGGTTAGTCAGTGCCGTGACAACCTTCTTTTGTCAGGATCCCTAGAAGATGTGCGTTATATTTTGTTCTTTGTTGTTGCTGCTGGTATATGTTTTGTTGATTGTATTTGAAACGCGATCCACTTACATCGGCAACACCTCTGGCCCTGATGACAAGTATGCAAATAAATAAAACGCCACGCACTTCCAGCAATGTGGAAGCAAACTGAGGCGTTCCTCCTTTCCTTTTAGGAAAGAACCAGTTTCCTAATTAATGTTGCTTGCAACATGATTTTGTACAGCACTCATATACGGAGCTCGTTCGCTTAGCACCTTCTCGGCTGCATAAGTATTAAATAAAAAATAAAAAAAGTTGCTCTAGTCACAATCAACTTAATAAACTCGGGATATATCTTATTGTGTCCGCTTACTACGACTTTCTTTTTCGACTTTATCGTCGGCTAATACCGAAATCGTATTCACGGAAGAGCAATAGTGAGTTTTAGTATTGCGTATACGAGTGAACGCAACCACTGTGCGTTTGCGTCAGCCTTCCGTGTTCCACACTGCGCGTGCGGGGGGCCCAAAATTGCGGTCTTGGATTGGAGCATGGCGACGGCACGCATGCGCGGCATGGAGCACGCAACGCTAACGCAAACCCACAGTGCAAACCCACAGTGCCCACAGCTTGCTCTTATAAGCAATACTAAAACTCTCTATCGTCGTGTTAAGCTGTCCGTCAGAGACTCTATCAGTGGGATTATGGTACGACATTTAATTGGCTTAGTAATTGACTTAGTAGTTAACATCGAATGAACGTTTCCTGTTTACTCAGTAGGTACTGTTTACCGGCGGTGACCTTTAAGCGTACGATTGGTAGCCTCTACTGCATGCCCTCTACAGCGCGCGAGAACGCTGGAAGCGACGCGGACTCTTTCGCGCCGCGTCGCTGCCGTGGGCTCAGAAAGGCGCCTCGCGGATGGGAAGAACACTGATTAGTGGACGGCGAGAAGCCATTCATCCACGTTAGCGATCCAACGACCCGAGGTGCGTCATTAAGACGAATGCAGTCCGCCATTAGTGAATTTCGGGCGCGGTGCCGGAGCCCCGATGGATTAGGCGACCTTGGAGGGTGGAAGAAGTCGTCCCCGACGGCGAAGTTGAATCTCCGTGAGCCAGAGAATAGAAGTTGACGTTTCGGAGCGATGGAGCTGCGAAGACCCGGGGAACAGAAAGCGAACACGAGACAAAAATTGGGAAACACGAAGAGAAGCAGCCGCTAGCTAGGCTGGTTACCGAGGTGGCTTCCTTAATGTCGCACTCTTCGAGTGAACCATAAAAAAAGACGTGTCACAGAGCAGACATGCGTACTGAATTATCTGCTTCAAGCATCTTCGGAGCGTTTTTTTTTTCTTCACAATATTTATGCTCCGCACATGTCTGCAGAGAGTTTTTGTATGACCAACGTGACAGGGTTCTCGTACAGAAAATGAATGGATTTTGGATAAATGTTAATGGCTACACCCTTTGTAACTGGCGGTAGTTTGCGCCACCTAGCCTAAAGAATACGGTTCTGACAGTGTCTGTAGATGTTCTTCTGTATGACGCACGAGTAGTGTATCTCCGGCGTAAGTAATAAAACTTTAAGCATATTCACCGGTACAAATCCTGCCATGTAACTAAAGTCGTTCATTTTGGCGTGAATTTGCAATAAAGAAGTCGTTTCGCGGTGATATTGAGGTGTTTGTTTTTGTGTGTGTGCATAAAGTTAACTTTTACATAACGCCAATAATGGAGTTTGGATAAGTAGAAGTGAAAATCGTCTTCACGGAGTTAAGATACCTCCCTAAACCTTCGAATGACACAACAATGTCATGTATTCGAAAGATTCGCGTAAACAACAACCTAAAGGCCTCGGGCGAACGTTCAGTTACGTAGTATATAGTTGTGTAACGTCGACTTAAAGTACCAGATCTTGTTGTTCATTCACGCAAGTTGTGTAACACGCAACAACAAGGTAAAGTGCGAGAAAACGTACAGTTCGTTTATATGATTAGCATAAACACATGCGTTCGCATAAGCCAGAAAACATTCGAGAGTGAGCGTGTCTTTGAATCCCGACTATTCAATTTGATTTTCTTCTTACCGCGTGCGCACCTTCTTCTTGAAATATTCAGCGCACGCTGCAGAAATGGGCATGTGTAGAAACTGAGACACTGCGAGGTGTACGCAGTTTAGACTAGAGGCTCGCTAAAACGTATCCCCTGAACAAATGCTAAATAAACGATGATAGTGCAATTAAAGGCAGAGGTGCAAGCGAGCTGGACAGTAATAATGAAAATAATCCCCTGAGAAGGGGAACAAGAGGGACAAAGGACAAACGCAAATCTCCAAACACAGCTAGGTGAGTGCTGCGCGACCGAAAATATCCGTCCCGTCCTGGTATCGAACCAAAGACCTCTCCATTTCTAGTGGACCAGGCGGATTTTTTCGGTCACGCACGAGTCACCTAGCTGTGTTTGAAGATTTGTCATTGTCCTACGTCCCCCTTGTTCCCCTCCTCCAGTGATTCTTATCGTCAAACAAACAGTCGGTTTTTTTTTTTTGGTTTTTTTGGCTGCTAGCTTAGAATGGACGACGGGAATTATTCGAGATTTTTTATAGTACTGAGTTCCCACAATGTAACTTTTTTTTTTGTTTTAGGAAGAAGCTTATTTTATGTTGAATTAATATCTTTTTTCTAATCAATCTTTCAGACACTCGGAGCTCTCTGCCCTCTGTATAGACGTTTGCAAGCAGCCGCGCTTCGAGAGCTAGTCTGACCACCGTGGTTGAAAAACGCCTTGTTTGGGCGCCAGTCTGGAAACTGTGGCTACGCCTCAGCAACGTTTAACTATCAGACGATCTACCAACACCAGCAGCAAGATGGCGGCGCACTGGGGCCGTACTTGCAAGCGTCTATAGGCGCGATGTTTTGCGGCCTAAAGCCACGCAGTACCTCGAGCAGATTGAATTTTTTTCTAGGGATGCAAAAAAAAGGTCCGAATCTAATAGCGCGAGGCTTTAAAACTGTGAAAGCGAAAGCCGGCCTCGACAAACCGCGGTTCCCTTTATTAACTCCAAGAAATCCGCAGTATGGGCTTTCCCGCGAAGCACTTTCGGAGAGCCAATCTCTCCGAAATCGGTGAGTGAAAAGGGGGGGCGGGAGGGGGGGGGGGGAGTTAGTTTGCTTCTTTTGTAGCGGTTCTGGTGACGTCAGAACGCCGATCTATGTCGAACAGCGGCAAAAGTGCAACGTCATGGCGCTCATCGTATTTGTGGGCTTGCTATGGCCAACTAAACCACCAACGCCACGCAGAAAAAACGCGTCGCGAGCCTGAGCTTTCTATTTCTTTTTTTCTGCCCGGGATTGATTTAGCACGTGATAGCAGACTCACAGAGACAACGAGCGCCGTTACGATGTACTTTCAGCGCTGCATTGTTGGCACAATCGGATTGTAGCGCCGCGCCGCGTCTGTGTAGTAATATGCTTAGACCTACAAAAACGGCCTTCGCTGCCGCACTGTGTATGGCGAAATGTCACGCCCAGTTCCACAGGGCCCACTGTTTCGATAGGCCTAAACGTATTTCTAGCCCTGTCATTGGCCGGGCTCTCCCGTGGACGGCAGCGATTGGCTGTCCCAGCTGTTCGGCAGAAAAGTAGACGCTCCAGAGTTTCTGGAATATATTGTGATGAAGCTAGGAATTCACACTGCGTTCTTTGATTAAAACCATATGTCGCAAACTTCTGCTTTTTTCTAATTTACGTTTTTTCAAAGAATCATGCTGTTGATGTGGCTCAGTATAGGTCATCGTTACTCTCGCTTTTAGCTTCGTCTATCCTCACATTTTCACCGTGATTCTACTACGAGATGACCGTGGCAGTCGTTTTCACGTTGTATCTGGTGTCCTTAGCAAAACTCGAGTGTTCGAGAAAAAAAAAAAAAAAGGCGAAGAAGCTCACAAGACAGAGACGTGTTCTTTTCGAGGTCAAGCTTTAAACTTTTTATTCCTCTGCTCCTCTCCTCCAAGGACCATTAAGCTCGCCACAGAGGTACAAAAGCGTCTTCCGTGCCCTGGGCCACCTAATCCTGGACCCACGGCTCGCCTCCGTCATCGAGTAAGCAAAAAAGGAGCCGCCTGTGTGGGGCGGGCCTCGCTAAGACTAACACTGCGCCGTTGCTGTGGCCGCCTACCGTCTCACCGCCATGTTGCCGATACAATGACGGAAAGCCCGCACGTCCAGCCGGCTTGGGCGTAATCTCCCTCATGTCAATCTACCTCACTCACGCCCAAGCAACCCAGAAGCGCAACAATTTTAATGAAACTCGCAAATCACTCAACATCGGCACCCTCCGCTTCAGGTCCTTCTGAGACGCCATTGTCGACGGAACGAGATTGACTGAATTCAAAAAAGAAGTCGCCTACACTGCTCCGCGCACAGCTAAATCTCCTATCTGTCGATACGTTTCGACCGACGGCTCACCCTAAACCTCTGCAATTCACGAGCGTCACCATCGACGGTAAGCCGCATGAAACGAACTCCTACTTAGCAAACGATCCCCTGAGTGTCCGCGGGGTAATGCACGGTATTACTGACGAAATCACTGACGAATACCTCTCAGAACACGTTCATGCTGAGAAGCCCAAACTGCTCGGAGTCCGCCGCCTTGGCCGCATGAACACCATTCTTCTCACCGCTGAAGGCCCGCGCCTTCCCCGTTACGCATTCATTCGCTGTGGAGTCTACCCGATCTTTCCCCAGCGAGCGCGAAGTAAGCGATGTGCGCTGTTCAACGGCATTGGCCGCCGCGCCGACGTGTGCTCCGACAAGACCTCCATCACATGATGTCCAATCTGCAGCAAGTTCCTCCCCTACAACCACGACTTCTTGACCACACCACCGACTGCGGCCCGCACTGCTGCAACTGCAACGAGGAACACCCGCCGTCCTCGCCTGCCTGCCCAGGACGAAGGCGGACGAGGATGCTCAGAAGTGGCAACGCAATCACAGAGGGCACCGCTTTCAAACGGTCGCCCAGCCACCACAAAAGTTGCAGAACTGGCCAGCCTTGCCTGCCACAAACCGCTTCGGCATCCTCCAGGCACCGCGGAGCCAAAGTCGCAGCCTGAGCCGCCCTACGCACAATACCAGGACACCCTCCGATACAGCCAAAAACCGGGATCGAACACCAAAGCCGGATAAGCACAAGTGTTCCACCACTCCCAAGGACGATCGAACGTCGCGATCCTCGAAGGCATCAACCCGAACCCCACTGGCACCACAAGTGAGCGACACCCAAACTTAGGCCCCCCTCCCTCCTCAAACCCTTAGCCCCGCATTCCATTCAACTTATTCCCAAATTTTTCTAACATCCACGCCGTCTCCCCCCTCCCACTGTCATTATCGAAATGATCCAACAAGCCCTAGCCCCATTATGCAGGCTGTCCAATGACTAGCTGACTGTATCGACGAACTCGAGCAACACCTCACCACCCCAGAAGAGCACACAAGTCCCCGCAAACGCGCTGCCTATACCACCAAACAAACGCCCTCATCACCCTACCCCACCCCAAAGCTCCCTCGTCATATGGCAATAAACTGCCGCAGACTCAAACGCAAAAAGTACGCCCCCGCCCCCCGCAGTTCATACTACACACAGGGACGCAGCCGGATATCATTGCTCTTCAAGAGATCTACGGCGACTTTCCCCTTCCCAGCTACGACAGTTTTATACATCCCAGGATCGTCCCTAGACACAAAGGACACCAAACACCCCCTCCACCTCAAGCAATGACGGTCACATACGGGCGCAAACAAATCCCAACCACCCAGGACGATTCAAGGCCCCTCAATTTCCCCACCAAGGTGCACGTGATCACCCACTCCACTTACAATGAACAGAAGATCATCATCAATGCGTACTGAACCTCACGTGGTCTCAACTCCCTCCTCCCTGCTCTCCAGACCTCTGTAGTAGTAGCCAAGGCACCATCGACTCTCCTCCTTCTGGAAGACTTCAACTGTCCGCACCCCAACTGGGGATACGACAGGACCTCCGAACTAAGCAGGAAACTGGACGTTTTCGCAGCACCCCCTTAGTCTCCTGAACGATACGTCCACTCCGATACGCCAGGGCACAGCCCGAGAAAACGAGACAACCCCAAACCTGACATGGATGCTAAGCGCCATGAGTGCAAGTTGGGACAGCACTGACGAGAGCCTAGGTAGTGACCACCGTATAATACAGATCACCCTAACCCCCAAACCTGGCACCCGGAAACGGCAATCACAAAGCCACATTTCCCAAATTGTAGACTGGCCGAAAGTCAGACAGGCGATGATGGACCTCCCTGCGTCTAACCCTGATTTAACAGCATGGTGCGCACACATCATGAGCACCGTGGCCAAATATATACACCATATTAAACGCACTGAAGAGCTATATTAACATCCACCTCCTCAAGCTTAAGAGAAGAAGAAATCCAGCACCACTGTCCAAGAGATTGCACGCCTTACGTACGAAGCTCAGGAGTATGCTGATTAACTGGCCACCGACACATGGCTCGAGACATGCGAGAATATGAACGATCATCTCCACACTCCAGGAGTGTGGCAGATCGTGCGTACCCTGCTGGGCCAGAGCCGACCCCGTAACACTTTATAGAAACTGAAATTGGCATTAGACGCGTCGCCATCGGAACTCACCAGCCAAATCAGATATGTTTTCTATCCGCACTTGTACAAAGCATTCAAAACCTTCACTGCCCCCAATCGCCACCCGAACCTGAGGCACAGATTATCAACTGAGACTTCAGGTTCGAGGAGCTCTTTACAGCCCTTCGCTTTTTTACGCGTACCACAGACACTGGACCCGACTAATCACATACGGAATCCTCCGAAATCTCCCTCTCCCTGACATCAAGCTACTTGAACTCCTAGATATGCTTCATGAGATATGGCTGGAAACATCGCCATGGTGTGAAAAACTGCCAAAGTCCTAGTCATCCCGAAACCTGGTAAGCCCCCAACCACCATCAACAACCTCCGCCCCAACTCCATGACCTCCTGTTTGGGAAAGCTAAAGAAGGAGATGACCTTTTCGGCTGTAGTAGCGCCTCGACGCTCATAACCACCTTGCTCCCACCATGGTCGGCTTCCGCTCTCATTTTAGCACCCAGGACGTCGACTGCCGCATCCTTGAAGATATATAATCTTAGAAAAGCCCGGCACAACTCCGTACGATTGCCGGAATGGACATTAAAAAGGCTTCTGATGGAGTAGACCACTCGGCAATTCTACACAACCTCGCAGACACTCGCCCTGGTCCAAGACTTCTCAAATAAATTAAGAACTTCCTTACGAACCGAACGATTAGAATCCTAGGCCCGGACGGTTACCCATGTGATCCTCACCATCTCACCAAGGGTGAGGAGCACAAGGCTCTCTCTTATCAACAACACTATTTAACCTTGCCATGAAGAATCTTCCTCAGAAACTCCCTGGCCTCCAACATGCCATGTATGCAGTCGATGTTACCACATGTTTCTCAACTGGCAGCCCAGCAGAGCAAGTGGAAACTATCCAGACAGGACTCGATATCATCCAAAGCAACGCCCGCACCGTAGGCCTTAAGCGCTCCGCTGACAAATATGCTTATATTGCGATCTCCAATGATTACACTAAAAAAAAAAAGCATACCGCAACCTCATCCAACTGCGTATCGGTAATAACCCCATACCCCGTCGCAATCACATCAAATTCTTTGGATACATCTTCCCACATAACAGACGAAGCACGGTCTGAGTAAAGACCATTCTAAAACAACTAGAGCGAATCCTCCACATGCTCCGGCGTACCATATGACAACGCCACGGTTTACGGGAGTGCAAACTTCGAAATTGATCAAAGCACTCGTGTACACCCGACTCGTGTAGGCGTATCTATACAAGACCCTCGATACCACCCATACAAACGAAATCGAGGCTTCCCTATGCAAGTTCACCCGTACTGCCCTGGGAGTTCCCGCACCATGCCGCGAATGCCAAAATAACGAACACTGCACTCTTCAACACACTTAGAGAGAAAACAGCGACCCATCACCAGGCCCAGTTACACCGTCTAGAAGCCCCCAAACAGGGAAGCGCAATCCTTCAAGGCCTAGGCCACCCTAGAGCACCTGCCCCTCATCCGTCCGACCCTACCACCATGAGACGGCGTGCCACGAATAGAATTACGCCCCATTCCACGAAACATGGATCCAGATAGAAACAAGTCGCGCCGTCGAAACTATGCTCACTACCTCCCGAGGCTGTCTCACGACATATACTACACAGATGCTCATATCCGATCATATCGGATCATCACTGCACTCATCTGCCCCCACTCTACATCTACTTGCCTACACTGCGGCGTCCCTTCCCCGACTACAGCATAGACCCAAGCGAGCAAAGAAGCCATCACCCTTTATAAACACTCCACCTTGACTATTACTATCAGATACCATAGCCAAGCTGCGCTACGATCAATTGAATGTCAAGGCCTGCCAGATCACATCCGCACTACCCTTCAGGACTGCATGGGCACTCACCCTCAACTTGACGTTCGTCTCGAATGGGTTTCCAGCCGGCATTCCCGAGAACGACCGTGCATGCGCTCTGGCCCGCGCAAGCGATCCTCCTTGGTCTCCGAAGCCACACAACCATACAACCCCCGAGAAGCTCGCGCCTCCAATCACAAGGAACGAAGCAGTGCATCTCATTACCCTTCACCATCTTCAACATAGCAGAAGCCAGGCTCATTCGCCAAGCACAGGCTAACCATCTACCCTGAGATCAATACAATCAACTGCATACAGGGCCACCCCGGACAGCCTTCCTGCCAGGTATGTGGGGGATACCAATCGAACGAGCACACCTACTGGCTTTGCCAAGAGCCATAATCTCTCCCACTTACAGCCCTCTTTTGGACTCCACTGCCCACCTTCTCTACTCCTGGGTAAACTGGGCTCCTCCTCGTCCTGCCCTACAAATCGACCTCTGGCCCCTCCTACTTCTTCAAGTGCAGAAGATCCTAAACCCTCCGCCGCGAACAACCCTAGCTTAAGTTATAGAGCACAATTCCTACTCCAGTGCGAAAGATTAAGACGGCTCAGACATGAGCTTTTGAATAAAAATTTCCTCCTCCTCCTCAAGTATTCGAGCTTGACAAATACAGACGTGCGCCTAATCGCAAACAAACTATCGATATCAAATTACGATGTGGATGAACTCGTGCACCTATATCCCTTCCAAGCGGGCATCTCCAGACGCCATCCTCTTCCTCCGCCTCACGATCGAGTTGTCTCAGACAACACTTATTCCAATTTCTCTGAGGACGTCTCCAGACTGTCTCGTAGAAAACAACGAATAAAAGGACTCTACGTTCAACAAACCATAACGATAAACCGTGAACGAAGGCACACTACTTAGGACGGAAAATATGAAAGACGTCGCTTCCGTTTGCTCGAGTTAATCTGACGTGGATCAAAGCACATTGTCTCGGTGGCACAGATACTCGGCGCGGTCTATTTTAGGTCCGCACTGAAAGCTCCTTATGCATCATGGTTCTGACAAAGCTATGCCAACGGGCGTCCCTGATCGAGTTGAGGGCTGCTACTCTAAAGAGGTACCACTTTGAAGGGATGGCTTTTGCAGCGATTGCCCCCTTTTTTTTGTGCACTTTGTAAATACTGAGAAATAGAAGCTTACGCTGGGGTCACTAAGTAACTGCGGAATCGTCGTTATCGGGATTAAGTTGAACTGCCTTCGGGGATATTTATTTCAAGCTTGTATCGTTGAATGTTAACTGAATTTGAAGGACGCTCCACTGGTGTCACCACGAATTATGAAACGTAGGCATTTTGAATTAGGGTCGAAAAAAGCGTAGCATACTGTGAACGACTTATTTTTCACGGGCTCAATTTTTCGCGATTTAGGTCGAAGCTGAAGTTTTAGAATAATTCGCGGGTTCTAATTTTCGCGACGCGGTGGGATCTCAATATAAATTCCAATGTGTTTACATTTTTCTGGAATTGTTCGCAGGACCTATTTTTCGCAAATGGTAAGGGAATCGCGTCAGGTCCTCGCTAAAATTAAGTCGTTTACAGTATATTTTAACATAAATAAAAAGGGTAATGTTTTTTGTTTCTGTGTATGTGTCTGCGTGTGTGTTCTCACGTGAGGTTGGTAGTTGTAATGCTCTTTCGAAGTTGACCTACCGCCGTGACCCCGTTGCGGAGCCTATTTCAACTGACCTCACATACTATAAACAGCTCCTATACAGCCAGTGTGGGATAAATGTTTTGGCGCACTTTATATCAGTGTAGTATTTTCGGCTCTATTTTATCTAAAGCTTAGACGAAACGATGAGAAAAATGGCGGCAAAAAGCCAGTAGAAGTTTCATTCATATATAAGAAAAACAAATTGCGAGGACACCTAAGCACTTTTTATGAGTTGTGAATGCGAAAGCAGAACTGTGCAATTGAACGCCACTGAGCACTACTTGAGGGGAACAAGCGGCCGCAGCGCCGACGGGAGTGTGGGGCGCGACATGGCTGAAAGCAGTGTAGAACACGTGATACAGTGTTTCGCCCCCACCGCTCCTCCGGGATGGCCGCGTGGGCGCCACCCTCCCCCTCTGACCGGCACTGAAAAGGCTTCTCTGTGGGGTGGCGTTTCTTGGAACTACGCCTCGCAGCCATTTTAAAAGCCGTTCCGCGGAGGGAACTTCTCTGCCGTTTTTTCGCGGCTACGGCGCGGAGGGAATTTCACTGCCGTTTTTCCCGGTTACAGACAACGCCGGTTCCGCTCCATGGGACAGTTAATGCTCTCGCATTAGTAAAGAGCCAAAGGTTCCCATGTCGCAGCGTTTCCCAACCAGACTAGGTACATTTCTTCTTGCTAATCTCTGATAGCGGGACATGAGCGAAGAAACTGAAGCCCTGTAAATACTTGTCCGTCATTACGAGACCAACATCCAATATTCGTCAAAGGTCTCTGGAGTCCAACTGAGAAGTTTCCGTTAAATTTGGCGGAAGTCGAATACCACACAGCAATCGACCTAATTATGTAACCATTTTGATATCTAGATTTTAAACACACAACATTGCAATGAGAAAGTTTTGAGGACACTTGCCTAGTCAACAATTTTCACTATTCACTACGTTGCCTATTCATTTCAAAACGCGTTTTGTTTCGCTTCTATGTTTCTTGCTAAATTTAAAGGTTGGGTGAGTTGGTACGACATATTTAGAAGATTAAAACAGAGCAACAAACAAAAAAGAAAATGACGGACTGGATGAAGGAGGACACAGACAGAGCGCTGTCTGTGTCCACCTTCGTCCAGTCCGTCGTTTTTTGTTTTTTTTTTGCGCTGTTTTAATCTTTTAACTGTTTCTTACTTTATATATCCATTGCCTCTATTCTGTTTGCCTTATTTTTAGAGACCATCGTTCCAACGTTACCTGCCAGAAAACCTCTCCTGCTAATTTGTTGCAAGAGGCACCTCAAAAGTTCAACTGCCTGTCACTTTTTTTTCTTTTCTTTTTTTACAATTGTTTTTGTACAAGATACAAATTCGGAAGACGACACAGACGAATCGTGAGTCGTCTCCCTATATAGCTTCTCGTTTTTTTTCATCTTGTTTCATAAATCTCCAAATGCAATAATAGAAAGCAAATGATAATTCATAAATCACGTCGTTTAAAAAGAAGCAAAAAATTTACGTCGCACTTTTATGGGAAGTTGGAGACGACTGCCAGGAAACCGGAAATTGATGCCCGTATCTACCGGAAGTGACAGTCTCGTCAGGCTCTAAGACGAAGAAGGGCGGGAAGCGAAACTCACGAGCTGCTTGACTTTCGGGATGTCGAGAATTGATGGGTGCGACCTTCGCAGCCCCCAGGTGCTCCTTTACGCATGAAACATGTCACTCTGTATTAGGACCTCATGACAATAAAGCGCGCGAGACATATGACTGTTTTCCGCGCACTCCGTTCTGTCGCTCACCTGACTACGTTCCGTGGTTGTTCCCTCTCTATTCCAAACAAATGACTGCATCTGCCTGGCCTAAGCGTCATTATAAGAAAAGCCTGTCTCAGCTCTCTTAAAGTGCTAAGCGATCATAATTGGTCAATTCTTTCAAGCCATTTTAGTTAAATCGGTCAATTCATTAAAATCGCTTTGGCCAGCACCATCTATTCAAAGTCCCTCTTATGGCAGATTATCAAAGGAACGTCAAGCGCACTTTCTGCAAGCTGTTATTCCAAGTCGGCTGAGTCATTTTCCTCCCAATTAGCGAACCAGATGTTTAGTCTTTATAAAACAGAGAAGGGTAACGTTTTTAAGGGAAGCCTTTGCAGAACAGAGAGGTAATTTTTTTAAGGGAAACTGCGCTCGAGTTTTGAAAGGAAAGAAATTACATTGCTTTAGTGAGGCATGCTATTATTATAGTAAGTTTTTTTATTTCCTTCGTGCCCCAAAACAACCTCGTGGTTTTGACGTAAAAGCGAAAGATATAAAAAAGAGATACAATTCATATACTTTCACAGGCGATAGATAGTGAAAATGGTCGAACACATAAATAAACTTGAAGAAGGAGGGGGACCCTCCTTCTTCAAGCGTTTATGTCACGCTTGAAGAAGGAGTATCCCTCTCCGAAACGTCCGATTAAACTATCCAAGTTTGTTTGAACTTCGGTGGCTTTTTTACTTTTATATATATATTTATATATATATGAACTTTGTATCGCAAACCATTCTATTTGAAGCGAATAAAAAGGAACGTGAGAATGTCGAAGAAGCTCGACAGCGAGAAGGGCAGGTCTGCGAAACTCGGCAGAACTTTAACATTTCTCGGTTTTCTCTTTCGGGAAATTAAACTTTCATGAGAAAGGGCTTACGTGACCCTTTCAAGCTCAAGTTCCTCGCAGCAGCGAGACCCAAAAGCTCAGCGGAATTGTCGATCGGTAGACGAAGAAAAGCTCGCGTGTCATTGTGTTTCCTCGCAGTTGGCCGCGTGAGCATTTCGTCAAATATTGAATAGAAATTTCCGTTCAGATCTTAAAGATACATTCTTTTTTTTTTCTACAAACCGCAGATAATGTTGTCCGATGTCGATATTTTTGTTTTCTGAATAAAAATAACTTAAAAGAATGACTGAAATTTTCGTAGAAAACAAAACGAAAAAAAAAAATTACGAGGAGAAAGTTTTGGAAACACCCAACCAATTGAATTCATAGTGTAAAACCCTAAACTAAAAACAAACAACAATATAAAAAACGGACAAGCACGCGCTCCGTCTTAGAACTGTAGATGTGGTGTTTAAAGAATGCGTAATCTTGTCGTTTTTTTTTTGTTTTTGTTTTTACTTTTTATGAAGTTAGTTTAGCAGCTTGCCTTCATTTTTCACTTTAGACCAATAGATTTATTTCTATATTACCCAAGCATCAAGGAGAATGCAGGGATTGGCGTTCCACGCGCCACACACGCAGGCCTCCTCCGTATAAGAGATTCTAAGTAAATAACCAAAATAAAGCGTTGACGAACGCGCGTGGGAGATGCAATTTGTTTTAGGCTTTTTGTTTAGGAAATTTACTGGACTGAGGCCAGCATCTGCGGCGCGTACGTGGGACACCAATTTCTGCATTCTCCTTGATGCTTGGATTGAATACACCGCCGCTTGTGAATTTATTATTATTATTATTATTATTGTTGCCAGTCATTCTCCATAACGACGATATGCGTGTCTCCTATTGCCCACGAAATCCATTGACATCAGAGAGATGTACAACATGTAAACTAACGCTCTTCAGGCTCTTCAGACGGCCCATAAAAACCGATTTCTCAACGTATCGTGCTGCCATTTACTACAAAGGTGCAATCAGATCGTAAAAGTTTACAGGTGAAAAAAATCAAAGAATGAACCTGCCGAGTTTAAAAAAGAAAAAAAAAACTGTTTTGTGTAATTTACGCCACCGCTCCGCAAACGAAGCACGCGTAGTGAGAAGTGCTACCGACAGATCATATACGTGCGCCGCGTCGAGGGAGAGATAAGGGAGCGCCGGCCGATTCGGGTTATCATAGCAGACGAACCCACAGTAGAACCCTTCACAATCTTGGAGCTAACATACGTCACCGCTTGTAGATTCTTGAAACTTATAAGTTCGGGGTTTCGTGGTTCAACTTTCTATTTTTAATGTTTGTTTCTAGTACATTCCAGCATTTTAGTAACTGACAGCGTTAGAAACGCTGGGCATGGCCAGTCTCGTGCATCTCATTAGCGCTCCGCGGCCAATCAGAATGCAGTAATAGCCGATAAGAAAGGCAATTAACCAATCACGAAGCAGGAACATTATAGGCCGCGCCCCGCATTTCTTTGCGCATTTCGGTTGCGTTCAACCCGCGATCTTGCATTTAGGGTTGTATAAATGCAAGATCGCCTTCCTTACATTAGACTATCCGCGATTTGTTCACGAAGCACATGGTCTTACGAAAGTCTACGCAGTCGCGCACATCTGAGGGCAAACCATTTTTGCTAGTGTTTGTGTTGAACGCGGCGTTACGAAAGGATTAAAATAAGACGCGCCTTCGGTGTGTCGCTGTTATTCACCCACGGAGCGTCTACGAGGTTGAACATTCTAATCCGCTTTCCGCCACCCCTTACATATGAAAAGCTAAAAGTCAAGTATGAGTGACTCGTACGCATACGCTGACACTTCGTTGCGTCGTGCCCAAGCTGCGAGGCAGAAGAAGAAAATAAAAGTTTAAGAAAGCCGTCTCGACGTAAGGCAGCTTAGTCCGAGCGTATCCAGCTAGTGGCTCTAACGTCATTACGAGGGTTAAGGGAGAGCTTTACCCAGGTTCAGGGAGGAAGACTAATGAGATTTTTATCCTTCACATCACTCTGCTTTTGTCGGTGGGTGTTTCCAGATTTCGCTGTGTGTCTTGACTCCTCGAGTCCTCCGCCCCTTTCTCACTCCCACGTACATACACGCGTGCACAAATTTCTATCCTCCATCTCCCCATTTTTTGGATGAAAGAAGCCGTGAGCGAAGTTTTAATCACTCACGAGTCTACTAAATAAAAACAAATTTGCGCGCGGTGACGTCAACTGTTTTGCTACGAGGTGCTTACGCGACTCTCTCATTAAATAGGAATGCTCTCCAACGAAATCTCGTCGTCCAGTTAGGAATATTGAGCTTACACGAAAAGTGATTTTTCGCGGATCAGGACGAATCGAAAAGTCAATATTGAAAGTACGAAGCTGAAGTTTGGTAATTTCAATAACGACGTATTTACAATGTCTTAGAAATTACAAAAAAAAAAAAAATACAGCGTCGTAAGTTTAAAACTCAATTCCGTGGACTCTTTTTATTTTTTATTTCTCAGCCACTGCATTTTTGTAACGCTTTTTTTGGGGGTGAAAGGTGTGTGTGCGTGAGTGTGTCGGACAAAAGTCGCATTAGGATTTGGGACGGGACAGACGAGCAGTTGGAGACTGCGAGATAACTGCTATTTGGCTAAAGAATCGCGCCATTCCCCTTATTTCGGTATCTAAACAAAAGAAAATGAGGATAAGGGTTGAAGAGAAGGCTATAATGGGTGACAGGTTGAGAACGAAGACAGGACGATGCCACGAAACTCTTACAAGTCGTTTTGACCAGCGTTACGACGCTTGAAAAGTTACCGGAGAACAGCCTAAGCAAAACAAAAGAAATCTTGAGAAGCAGAAACGGTTTTACTCTTTCTCGTATGAAAAGAAGACTTTTCAGACACAGTTTCTCTTGGATCAACCGCGAGCCATGTTCTCCTGTATTTTGCACGGTTAGCAACTTTCTCCCGGTTTCTTTGCCGGTTCGCCTACTCGCGAAGTTTGTTCACAGTCCGAGCGAAAGATGCGCCATACTGCGTTTCCCTCTAAGCTGACAGTCCAGTGGAACTCCACGGCCACGCGTGCACCGAACGCTTCAGCAGTACCTGACTCGGCTCTCTGCGCGTGGTAGAGGACAGGAGCATGATAACGTGTCGAAAGATAGACGTAGGATTGGTTCAGCAAGCACGTAGCTTCCACCGCACTGTCAGTTTAGGGTTCACCAAGTATATACTTATTAACCCCCCCCCCCCCCCCCCCCCCCCCCCAGCCCAGTGAACGCGACGTGAGGTCTTCGAATGCACGAAGCTTCCAGTCTGATGAAGACGAATTGGCGTCTGTCAGCGCCTCTTGGCGAGTTGCGGAGATGCTGAGGGGAGCTTTGTTTTTGTTTTGTCGTTAAAGGTGTCCTTAGCGAGGCGCATATTTGGTTCTCCTGTGATCGATGCGACGTCATTGGTGGTATCTATAACCGTCTTTTCCACTTGAAGCATAAGCGAGCGTTCGAGTACCCGTCCTGAAAAAGGGCCGTCATTATCGGTCGTCTTGCGCCTTAGTCTTGTGTTGTTTTCGTTTTGTTTTGCATCCGTTTATCAAACTATTTTGTGGGGGCCGCCTTCATATTTCACATATTTTATAGAAATTTAGTGAGACAAACCCGTAACCATTTGTTTTCACAGCCGATGCGCGTTTAGCGTGTCGTCCTCCAGTCAGAAGAAAATACCACGTCCTTCCACGTCATTTTTTTGTCTTGCTGTCACTTACAGTCTTTGCGTATGAAGCCGCGTGACGCTAGTTGAATAAAACCTCAAGTATTTTAAAACCGGACAATGTTTTTTTTTTTTTTTTTTTTTTTTTTTTTTTTAACACGATAAGCAATATTAAATTTGAAGGTTTTTTTTTTTTTTTTATATTTCGTTTTAGTATTGCCGGGTCACAGAACCAGCCTAAGAGCTTAGGGAGTCCGAAGCGGCATTTCAGCTGGGAAACTTTGAAAACGAGAGCTGCTTAAGTTTTCCTTTTTCTCCTTCCAAGGGTGTTCTTATATTTTATCTTGATCCGCACATTTTCAAAGCGTGTCATGGTTACGTCATGACCGAATGTCACTTAATTTTGTTTCGTTTTCTGCATCGGTTATTGTTCATAATTAAAAACAAACACGTGTTTTACATAGTAGGCATATCGCAGTTTATAACGGCTAAGTAGTGCACCACAAAATGAAGGAATCATGTTTCATGGTTCCTTAAATAGGTTGCGCAACAGCTGAGATTTCAAGGTCAAAGAATCACCAAATTGCAATCATCGAAGCTCAGTGTTTAGTGTGAAACATCACTGGTGCTCGGAGGAAGCGAAACACTCACAGAAACGCCGTATTTTTTCCTCAAATGACGAAAATGTGCGTCGAAGTGCACGCCAAAGTTGAAAAGGCGGATGGCTTACGAATGTGGCTTCGGCCGTGAGGTTCACAATATTAAAATATTCGTAGAAAAGGAAAAATAATATTAATTCTGACGTTCGCGATTTCGTTATCAGATTGTAAAAAAATATATATATTTGACCAAAAAAAAGCGTGTGCTAAGATTTTGAGTTGTAATTATTATAGTGTCAACTTAATGTGTTTTTTTTTTATTCTTATGCTGGAGTATGAGCAGGGAATAACTTCGTTTCCATAAATACCTTAAGCACCAATATACTCGTTGCTCAGTACCGTATACATTCTGCGACAGTTGATCTAAGGTTAACTGTATACACTAGAAAGCAGTGAATGTTCGAAATGCGATGAGATATGCCCTCGGAGGGAGCGTAGACAGTGAAACAACATCTTGCAGCCATGTGGAGGCCCTATTGGCGGGAAAATATAGCCATAAAGGGCGGTGATTACCGCCCTTGATTTTTGCAGAGCTCGGTGTTCACCCAACACAAGACTTCAGTCTTTACGTCATGTACATCGATCGAACCCCGGGCACATACGGGATGCAGCCAAACGCTGCGTCAAAAACACACAAACACACAAAAACTGTCCATGTTGTTGTTGTCCTATTGAGTGTAGATCTCAATTTATCCACTGTGCTATGTTCGCGACGGTTAAATGGATAAATTTAATACGTGGCCATCCTTAGCGGTATAGAGCCAGCCATGGCCATAGAACAAAATATTCCTAGAGGAAATGACGAGGTACTGGTAACGCTTCAGGCAAACACAGGCACACAAACACAGAAAACAACGATATTTTTAGCTAAACTTTGAGGGGGAGAGCAGCGTGACGCCATATGCAATTTGTGATGTATTACGTCCACAAAGGATTAACATAACCCGAAATTACGTCATTAGGCTCATTGCACCCAAACAAAAATACCAACTCAAACTAGAGCTTTACTATATCGACCGAGACGTCACATTAGGTGGGCGCTAGAGGGCAAGCACCTCGAAGATGGCGCGTCGCGTCGAGTCCCAGTTAATGAAAGAGTGTCCATTTTTTTTTGTGGGGATTCGAAGCTCAGATTATGCAATGTTGCGGACGCTTTACAGATCGATTGTGTGGGCGGCTTGTCGGACGCCGGACCCGATAGGGAACGACACGTATCTGCGCTAGAGAGCCTGTATTTAAGCGAGTGAGCGACTCAAACCGGGTGGAGGGCGTTTGAAGTTAAATAACGGACACCTGTGCAGGTTGGTCGCTCATGCGCATGCGTGGATTGCCACGCGGAGAGGCGGGAGGAGAGGCTGAGGAGAGCTTGGAGATGCTTACTTTCGACACTTTCGCTTCCTCCTCGCGACTTGGATTACAAACGCGGTCCACAGTTCGCGTGACTCTTATCGGGCTGTTGGAAACACTCTGAAATCTAGGCGCACTAGCCCAAAGTAGCTGGCTACACTTACACTCGAGCTATGAGCCAAAGTGGATCAGAAGAACTCATAACCAACGGGGGGCGGGGCCGGGGGCAACGCTGTCCCCGCGATCGGGTAGAATTTTTCGGAACAGCTACGGCCTACAAGGAGAGAAATCGGTGCGGGGGTGGGTGGGGGGGGGGAGGAGCGAGAGAGATTCTTGGGTCGCTAAACTCGTCAAACACAAAGTTGGTGCCGAAGTTTACGGAGCACACGGATTGGCCTAGCATGACGATGACTTCGCGCTCCGCGAAGTTTCGGCTCCAACTTTGTGTTTCACGAGTTTAGGGCTCTTTCAGTGTGGAAGGAAAGACGGAGACAGGGACAGCAGTGCCTCTGCTGTAGAGTGGGTTTTTGCGTTCGTACATGAGCGTTCTTTTGCCAGGAAGGAGCCCCTAACAGATACCGCTGTAAAACACAGTAACCTTGTAGCCATCGAAGGGCGCTACGTTATGGCAATCCGCAAAGGACGGTCAGAACTTGGCCCCGCGGAAATCAGATCAACTAATCACGTTTCCAAATGAAGATTCCATTTTTTTTTTTTTTTTTTGGGGGGGGGGGGGGGGGGGGCGGGGGTCTTGGGAGACAGTCTACATATGGCTACACCATAATGAGTTGCGAATAAAATGTGTGTCGGGTAATTCGTGATCGCAATTTATTACTCCGGCCTAAAGGTAATTGCGGTTGTAATTCAATTTCTTTTATGCTTCAGGACTTGAAGAATATGAATTGCAATTGCAACCAGTTTTGTTATGATTTTCTCATGCGGGAACTTCGTTTCACTCACCCTTTCAGCGATGCTTTTGCCACCTTGAATTTGGGAACTGCCTATAATGGCAGAAAGATCGTTTTGCTCCTGCCACGGCATTGGAAGGTGTTCACGTTTTCAGCGTAAGTGTCACCCGTTTTGTTGTAACTTACCTATGCTTTTTTTTTTTTTACTTTCTTCGCAATAAAATTACAAAAAAGATTGCGGTGCAGCCGGCTTTTTTTTTTCGCTTTTTCTTTCTTGTGGAATAAAATTTATTTGTGTAAACAATAAACTTTGACTTGAGATGCGTGTATGATTTCGACGTTATTACGATCCTTGAGAATATTACGTTTCTCCATTACGGCGGGCAGACATTCAAGATAGTTCAAAGGTGGTCATCGGACTCAATGCCAAAAAATGTGTTGGGTATAGGAATAAAAAGCATGCGTCCAAAAGTTTCTTTTTATTATTATTATTAATTTGGTATTGTACTAGTACCGTTTATAATTATTCCGGGGACTATATCAATGTCTGGAGCTGTTCGGCTGAAATAATGTTGTTCCCACCTTTTCCTAAGACCAGTTGAGAGAGCGCGAGAAAGACGAGTCACTCAAATACTTGGAATACTAACACCGATTGATAATTTTTACTTTGAACTGGCGTAATAAAAGAAATGCTAACGTTCTTATTTCTTCTTGTAAAGTAATAAAGCAACTGATTCAGATCATAGTCAAAACTCAGCTCTAATCTCAGGTCACTAATGAAAAATCTGATACATGTAATGCACCGTATACTTAATCATCTACATTAATAGAAGGTAGAAACAATTACATTTTTAATAAAAGTAAGGAATACGTAATTGTAATCCACTACTTCCATCTCGCTAGTACTTTTAACTTCAATTAACAATGCTTAGGTCAAAGTAGTTTTAATGGTAATTAAATACACTTACAAAGTGATTTATCCAAGCGCACATTATCTGCTTCCGGACACTAGGCGCCAAACGGCAAAACTAGAATTTTGCGTGGCAAAAGCATCGAAACGACAAAGCTAGACTCACTGTAGCATATAGCAAAAATACCACCATGTAATTTACGGACAATTGTAGTGACATTACTCATTATTATGAATTTCGGAATCGCGTAAACCCGTAAAGTACCAGGTGAAGTAACTGTCAAAGTATTTTTTTATTTCATATATTTTATCTGAAGTATTGAAGTAATATAATTTACTGCTTTTATTTTTTTAATTTTTAACTGATAGAAATTATAACTGTATCTGTTTTTGTTTTTTTATGACGTGAGAAAATGAGCGCACATCGGTCATTCAATTTTGAAAGAGGGCCGAGGGGGGGTGCAAACATTTTTCGGCGCTTTATACTACCACTGCACGTGTGAGTGTCTACCATAAACTCGGTAAACATACGAACGTTGACACTGGGCGCTTGTTAGCCACACGTGCCTGAGTCACTGAAGTCACAGGCAATAAGTATGTATGCCCCGACTGAGCGTCATTTGTTTCCGTTTCTCAGAGTGAGTTACGAACTCGTGACAGCCGGAAGAGAGCGGAAGCTCCAAAACAAAACAAAAAAATCCACAAAACACGGAACAACAGCGTCGTGATTTATGAAGTCGACAGGTGTCGAAGAAGTCATGCACCGCATCGGCTACCTCTCACTCTGCAAGCTTAGACAAAAGATAAAGAACGGCGTCGTGCTGCACGCGACCTAAGTGATGTATATGCGATAACATCTCACGGGCGTTGTCATGTACTCTCGGCGCGTGCTATTCCATTGTGTTCACCTCTTCCCTACCGGCGAGTCTCCCCCTCTGGACACCTCTGGGGCCTGCTTCCAGTCGGAGTCGATAAGTGCGCGTGTCTTTCCCTCAAGCCCGAACAGCTACAGGAGCTGCCAGGCGAAGCATCAAGGAACAAACGCGTGCCTCTTTGTCTCCTTTTCTAACACGTCACACCTAGAAAATCGCCAGACAAATTTTTTCCCGCCAGAGTCATTGACAGCTGAAGAAGCGCAGAACGTGCTGGGTCCCGATACTGATCGTTCTGCAGAAAATAATCTCGCAGCATGATACCAAATCGAACACCAAAAAAACGAATCACCAAGCAAAAAGCTTGAATATATTAAGCCACACATTACGCTTTTTAGGTCGTCTCCGACCACTACCTCATCCGAGTAATAGTAACTGATAGGCCCTTGGTAGATACCGTGTATTGTTTGCTCTTGTTATCCGGGCTCTTGTCTGCGATTAAAAGCGAACGCGAGTGACTCGAAGCTTGTGGGCAAAGTTTCCGGGGAAGAAAATTGCGATTGAGGCTCAGGTGGCGAGTTGTTTATGTAGGCCGGGGCCACTTCCATAATCGGCAAAAACGGGAACGTTTAGTATCGCAGAAACGATTTCAGCTGCGTGAGGCCGACATCAAAAATCTTTTTTGCGGGAATAAAATAACAACATATAGAATGCACAGAGCAACAAACGTGGCCTCCCCGTTTTTCGAGGATGGAGTTTATTTACGTCTCTACCACTTACAATTCAAATAAGCGTAAACACTTTTTTTTTTTTTGCGACAGCTATAATAATTTTTCGTTCCTGTTTTCCGCCACGAGAATAAAAGTTATGGAGTGTCAAACGTATCTCGTTTCCGCAGCGCCCCCGAAAAAAAAAAGAAAAAGAAAAGTTTAGAAGGGTGGAAATTGCGTTAGTTTCCCCGACTCAAGACTCGAAGCGACTTGAAACGAATGGGAAAAGAAAAAAAAATCTCCAACCATAAATGAAGAAACAAAAGCGCGGCCTCTTATACTTTTCTTTCCTGTAAGGCGGCGAAGCACCAACTGTCACCGAAACACTCCATCGTTTCTCCGTTATTTCCATTCCTAAACTCGAGAGATGCTCGAGAGATAGGACAAGCGGAACTGGCGCTAAGAACACCAGAAGAGGCCTCAAGACCGTTCCTTCGGGCTGGGTAAAAACAAAAGTCATTCGGTTTTCTCCAATCTGTTTAGACGACGAGTTCTCGGGCTTGAGCAGGCGTACTTTATAAACTACTTCTCTCCGCTTAAAGTTCGTCTTTTTTTCTTTCTTTTTTCGTCTCTTTTTTTTTTTTTAAATTGCTATTGTAAAAAAGGTTCACGAGCAGAAAGAACGAAGGGTTAGACCACTATAGTCCGTCAAGACCGGACGCCATTTGCAGAGCAGCTGGCATTTATTCGTGGAGGAGGCCCAAGCAATTCACGGAATGTTTTCCAGCTGCAGAAAAGCGCCCATTCGTTTAAACTATAGCTTACTGCTCTCGTTAAAGGAGCATTAGTATTCATAAAGTTGAACTCCTTCGAAATAATGTGCACTTCTTTCGTTTTTATTGCCAGCAAACAGAACGTTCAAAAGCAAGAACAATTGTAACCATATCCTTTCCTTAATAAAAAAAAAAAAAGATACAGGCAGCGCATGGTTTGCTTTGTTGGCGAGTGTGTTTTTGCTTGGGTCTTCTCAGAGAAGTTTCCTGTTTTTCGTATTAAACTGTTTTAAAATCAAATCTCGTATAAATATAGGCGTTCAAAAACTATTTCACCGACCGCGTTTATATAGATGCGATTGTACCACATCGAATCGATATTTCACGGCTGTGATTGGGCAGTAGAGGGAGAAGTAGGGCGCATTTGATTGGTCTTCTCTCGATTCGATGTGCTACGGTCGCATGTAAACGAAGCAGTGTCGGCGGTAACGCGTTACATGTAACGGCGTTATATGTAACGCGCTACTTATTTTACGCAATGTGATAACGCACTTGTTACATTTCAGGAACAGTAACGTATAACGTACTTTCGTTACTTATTTCGGGTAAATGGGTAACTTAGTTACGTTATTCTTTACATCTTTCCATTAGCTCACTTCAACTTGTATTGTTCGTTTTTTTCATGGTAATAGGTGCCAAGTGGGACGTGGGATTTTTCAAATATCCCAAGGGTAAGTAAATTATGCGTAAAAATGCCCCCCCCCCCCCCCCCCCCCCCTGCACTGAAGAAGCTCTGGGCCGTCCTTCGATTTCACGATATTACTGTACTCTCCAGTGCAACTTTTGAGGACGGCTGGGTTTGCGAACATCTCAGCAATCTAGATGTATTGCGTTTCCAGCCCTTAGTGGTAGATATTGGCACCTTAGCAGCGTTTCTTTTCTTTTCTTTTTTTTTTATGTGGAGAGAAACCGTGGTTGATGCAGCTGTTGCATGAGGGTCCACCAAACACTTTAGCATGCCCCTTTCATTGGTCTGTAAAACTGTCAACTGACGTCAGTGTCTGATCGACAAGTTAAGGTTTCATGAAGATGTGACAACAATTTCTTCTACTTTTTGTGTTTAAAAAAAAATACAAAATAAAGCTCAATGCAGCATTTGGGATGGGATTTGTGAAGAATGTTCAATGACACGTGAACAAAAATGCGTCAGCGTCTGTATGGACAACCCCGTAGTATCTCTCAATAAAAGTTGGCTGACGCCATTCTTGAGTAAAGACGTAAACAAACAGACAAACATAAAAGTAAACAGCAGGCAAGTATTTTCTGGTTCCTTCTTTGTTGTGGCATTCCGAGCGCCTACGTGAAAATTTGCGAAAATTCAAATTGAACATGCGCTGTCCATCGAAAGAACCAGTTTGGGCCCAAAAAGGAAAAAAAGCAGCAAACAAGAACGCAATGCCAAGCACGTGTTCAATCCAATTCCGCTCGGGAGACCGTCAGGAGGTTCCGGCTTGCGTTCATCCCCATCCCCCCCCCTTCTCTTTTTTTATATCCCTGGGGAATTGGGAACTTCCGGTGGTCGAATTCGTTTTCAGAAATTCAACTCCTTTTTGTCCGTCCTCCGTCACCAGAAATTCCGAATCGTAATTACGTTTGTCGTCGACAGGCTCGCGTCGAAAGATCGAATGGTTACCGCAGAGAACCAAGTCTATCGCCAAGCACATCCACATTGTTTACAGGCGTCGACGAAACGCACACAGCGAGAGTAAACGTGGAAAAAACAAAAACAATCCAACGCATTCTACCAGGTGCTTGGATTGACCGCGGCCGTTATTGACCAAAGGTACATCTTTAGACCCAAGGATCAAATGCACGTTGCCAAGGGCACGTGAGTCACCCTGAGGGTTATTTGTTGTTGTTGCATCCCCCAGTCAGCTTAGTGGCGAGCAAAGGTTATCTGACCCCTTTGATGACGTCACTTTTGCTAGTTTTTCCCTCCGCTCTCACGCTTGGCTATCGTCGGCGCGACGCGACGGGCGTGTCTGCGTTTAAATTTTAATTGACTATTACGACGCTGCTAGTAATAAGATCGAAAGAAAACTCAAGACACATCATTTTTAAGATGCCTGCATCACAACTCTTACTGTTCGTTTGAATTCAAGGACACCTTTAGCTTACTTTTAAGAAACGCAGGTAATGGCCTGTTATGTTCGCTCTTCTAGTTTTGAGAGTCGTTCGTCATTATTCTGTTGTAACAACAGCACCGTTCTATGCTCAAAAAAATGGCGCCACCAGGTTGCTTAGTGGGAACAAGCCATGTTTCTGACGTCACAGAAAAAGAGGCGCATCTGACGGCACCCAATGCGTGCTAAGCGCTGACGGATGCTCAGTGCTCATTAGTTGTGTTGACGTAAAAACGAAGCTAAGCCGACTGTCCAATACGCGTTCGGAACTGACCGGATCGTTATATTTTGTGGCGGAGCCTATCCTCCCGTTCTTATGTTGTAACATATACAGCCACTGAGAGATTAAGAAAGGCAAGGCGTGTCAAGTTCTCAGTACCTTCTTTATTTTATTTATTTATTTATTTATTGTTTATTGATGTTACATATCCAGTTTGAGATTTTTTATGGGTGTGCAGCAAACAATCATCATTTTCAATACATTGAAAAAAGGAAGAAACAAAAAATCAACTGCGTTAGCGCGATACATATCTTACAACATTCAAAATGACAACACGTTCAAGTATACATAAAAAACATAACTTGACATCATAATGCATAATTTCAGGTGTACACAATACAGTCCGTTAAACAAATGGCAAACATTTAAGAAAAATTACAAGAAAGTTCACATACAAATGCAGCCATTTACTTCATATTTGGTTTGTACAAAGGCATCATTAGGCACAGAATTCCAGTCGTGCATTGTCCTGGGGAAAAAGAAAAATTAAATGTGTCTACTTTACGAGTATCATTCAGCAAGGGCCATAAGGTTCTATGTCCTGGAGTGTGTAACGTGGAGTAGGGTAACGGCAAATGCAGTTATTTTTGTCCAGATTAAAGCGGTCGTGTAATAACTAAACAACAATTTTAGCCTGATGATTTTACGTCAGAGTTCCAAGGGTTGAAAGCCAGCGATTGCATAGAGTTCTGTTACAGAGTAAGTACGAGTGTACTTATTGTAAATAAAGCGTAAACCTTTTCTTTGAACTTTCCCAATTAAATTAACGTTAGATGCTGTAAAGAGGTCCCATACTATATCACGGTATTCGAGAACTGATCTAACAAATGTTTTATAGGTTGCTTATTTAACGATGGATGATGCAGATTTAAAGTTCCTTCAAAAGCACCGAAGTTTATTGAATGCAAGACGTGTGAGATGCGTGATATGGGAATTCCATCGTGGGTCGTTTGTGACAATGACTCCAAGGTATTCATATGAGGTAACTTGTGAAAGAGTGTGATCGCGCACACTGTAGTTAAAAGAAGTCGTCGCTTTCCGCGTTATACGCATATATATATATTTATTGAAGTTTAATGACATTTGCTACTCCTCGCACTACTTATTCACTTTACTTAAACCAGCACTGAAGTGTTTTTGATCCGAGATTGATCACTCTGCCTAATCATATCATCAGTAAAAAAGCGAATGGTGACAGGTATATCATCTGCAATGTCGCTGATAAAGATAGAAAACAGTAAAGACCGGAGCATCGATCCTTGGGGAACTCCCGACTATATACCGGACTGGGATGATTTCCAGCCATTTACTTCAACATATTGACGCCTGCCGCTAAGGTATTCATGAAGCCATAATATTATAATTTTATATCGTGAAACAGAAGACAGTTTAGCCAGAAGCTTTCGGTGTGTAACTTTGTCAAGCGCTTTAGCAAAATCTAAAGGTATAACGACCACCTGGTGTCTATTATTAAATGAAGGCGAAAAGTCATGAATGGTTTCAACAAGTTGCGTTGCGTTGTTGTTGATAATCCTCTCAGAAACCCTGCTGATTCGGCTTAAAAAAGGATCTTGTAGTCTCAAGGAACTCCGAAATATGTTTAGAGGTAATATTCTCTAAGATTTTATGACAGGAACTTAACAGCGACAAGGAACGGAAGTTCGAGGCAGACCTGTCCGAGCCCGTTAAGGATAGGAACGACCTTGCCACACTTCCAACACAAAAGTACAATTGAAAAAAAAAAATTGTCCAACAGCAAAAGTTAACAATGGAAGCCGATGAGATTGTCATAATAACCGATAAGGACGTCAGAGAACAAATTACAAAGCGAGAGATGTGTGAACATAATGGAGCTAAGCCCTGCTCTTCTTAACTTTTCAGTGACACTGGTGGGTGACGAAAGCATCATGTGGGCGAAAATTGCTGAGTCACTGAGCTGTGGACGCATGCCCAGAATCTGATATACAGCACAGCAGGAGCAACAGCGCACGTCAAAAGGCGTTACACAGCTCAGCAGACAAAGATGGCAGCGCGCAGAAAGTGGTTTTTGGAAAGGTCTATAGCTGACTGTATCGCTGTAACCATCGTTCCCGCCGCTTGTCGCCAGCGTATCAAGACATACTTAATGCTTACATTTATAATGTTATTAGTGTCGAAAGAAATTAAGAATAAGAAAAAAGGAAGTGGAACAGTATGGCGATATGCCTGCCAGTTTTGTCGTTATATTTATAAGAATATATTGACAACACACAACCCTTACTCTCTTTATAGATGTGTTATGAACGGCACATCGACGACCCAGTGATTTACGTAGAGAACAAATAAAGAGTTTGTCTATAGAGTGATCATAGTTCTGCGCAGATTAAAAGTGTTCCAGGGCCACCCGATACGTTGCATCAGTTGTGCGAGCTGATAGGTGGTACAACGCACCAAATCCCACTCAAACAAAAATGTGCGAACCAGCATGAGACGGCGATGCAAGAGAGACACTATGTGCAACTGCGTATCGAAAATGGACTCGAGTACTAGAATCCCGACGGCTGAAATATTATTCCCGAAAGTGCGAAGCGAGAGACACTTTGCGAGCAGTCAAAAGACAAGTACTTTTTGCGTCTAAAGAAGGACATGAATTCCCACTGCAGACAGTTCGTTAATTAACCCTGACTTCGCTGTCCTCGAAAGCGTGCTCGGGGGAGTTTTCTCTAAGAGCCTCCGCTGATGAAATAATGAGCCATTGCGAATTTCACGAACGTTCCGAACTGTGACTCCTGCTGGAAAACTCCCACTTTTTTTCTTTTTTTTGCTTCGGTTTTTCGCTTTTACTCATGAATTAAAACAACGCAAAGGACGTCTTTTGCGCTATTTTAGTTCTCAAGTATGTCGTACCAACTCACCCAAGCTTCAACTTTGGCTTTGCCTTTAATTATTTTATTTTCATCTCCCTTCCTCTTTCTTCTTTTTTTTTTTCGATTACACGCCGCTTTGTTTTTTCTCACGCTCGTCACCTGCCTGTCCTCTTCTTTGCCCGTCGACGTCCCCACAAAACCTGCGGGATTAAATTGCGAAATGTCCGACCCTGAGCACTCGTTCCCTCTCCCTCATCATGTTTTTTTAATCTCTCATTTTTTCTCTCTCTACCTTTTTTTTTTTTTTTTTGCAGCATTTGATATTATCTTTTCGCAGTGCACACACCCGTAGTTCGGCACTTCGGACGCGACGACAGCCATCCATCGAACGAGTCTGGCTCCACTTCACTTCCCTTTACAACAAAGTTAGCGCGAATGCGCTCTATTACAAAGGCTGAAAATAATTGAAGTGAATAAAAACAAAGAAATGTCGAGGGAAAGAGCAACACGAAATTTCTCATGGTGTTCTTTTTTTCTTACTTCCAGATGTACTAGCGACAACAAAAGTTTACAAACAACTCCGGCTTTGCCCACACCAAGTGTGGGCAATCCACATGCGCAGAGACCACTGATTTGACTGACGTGAAGCTTCCGCGCACGCGCCGCGCCGGCGGCAGCGCCACCACACCGGCGTGACGTCATATCCGAGTGCTGGTGTATAGTCCATTTCCCCCAACGTTACTAGAACATTCAACCATTTCGACGTTTACCCTGAGACTGGGGGTTTTTTAGAAGAGCAGAAGTGACAGAAAAAACAGACAGGTCTGAATGTTGTTGAGACCTGTCTGTTTTTTCTGTCACTTCAGCTCTTCTAAAAAAACCCCAGTCTCAGGGTAAAGTCGAAATGGTTGACTTCCACCAGCTAGCCTGTACTTTGACTCTTTTCTAGAACTTTCAGTTGGGAAACTCGCCGTCGAAACCTGGACCGCTGGCGTCCATCGAGACCGAGCTAAATACGACAACAGCGCCACTCTTTATCATTTGTATGTACTGTGGTCACCTTGAGCTTTTAGAAAGCATGTTTTTGCGTAAAAACAAACGGAGAAGACTTTTTGTATGAAAGTGATTGGAGTTTAGTACAAAATAAAGGGCGCTTGATGTTTTTAAAATCTTTCGTCTGCAAGGTTTTGCGGAACAATTAGTAATGTTTTTATACAACCATGCCTCAGCGGTCCTTTCAGGTAGCGCGTCCTGACCTAGGTGCATTTTAACTTCGGTAGTAAGTCGCGGCGCGTCCGCTGGGGAGACGGGGGTGGCACCCCTGTATCCTCTTCCGCTGTATCTGTTTCGCCACCAAAATGGCCGATTAAAGCCAAAATAGAAGTAACATGCGGTTCCTCGAATGGCCGCTGCGGGAGAAATGGCGGCGTTCTGTTCGCCATTAGCTCGGTTCTGGTGGACAAATTGGGGCCACTTTTACGGAGCAGTCTTTATGGCAGTTTCCCAACTGAGTGGTTCTAGTAACGTTGGTTTCCCCTGACAATAACCGAAAAGGACGCTACGAACCATGTCAGCCAGTGCAACACGGAGATCATATGACCACGCGCTCCGCGCGTCACTGCGCGTTTCCCGCCGTTCACGTACGACACTAAGAGGGCGTTAGCTTGGCTTATAAATGGCTCGTAACGTTCTCCGCCGTGATTCATAGTAAGGTGGAACGGAGTGAAGATTTTTATCCATCTTTAAATTGTCCGCTTTCTGTCTTTGTAATTACCCTACTTCGTTGGTTTTTGCAAGGGTAAGGTTTCTGTAGATCGCAGTAAAATGCTTTATTACGCGTAATTTGCAACCGGACAACAAAACAAAAAAAATTAAAAGCCACTTAGGATGAGTTAATGACTAAAGAAAGCATCAGGCATTCATAACCAGGATTACCACCGACTTTTTTGTGGCCAACTAAGCATGCACCTCGACGCGAAGCTCGCAAAGAACCAAAATATAGTTTGCACGAAGCTCTCGTCCATGCATCTCATTTTTTTTTTTCGCGTTTTGACGTGTTCCCAGTACCACGTGCCCAAGCAGCCGTGTTCTTTCGCATTCCGGATGTAGAAACAAAATATCATGTTCAGTCGAAACTAAGGAGAGGAAAAAAAATGAAACTTGAATTTGCGGTGGCTCTATAGTCGAAGCTGTACTTCGTTTCACCATGGCTTGGTCAAGAGCGAAGGCTACTGCTTTCTCCAGCCAATCAGAGCGATGGAGAAGAAGCACGTGACAACCTTTACTAAAGGTATCGGTGGCTGGAGCGTAACCAAAGCAGCGTTAAAACAGGGGAATGGAGAAACTCTCCTCTTAACCGGACCGCCTTTCGTTTGTCTCAGACATCACTCTTGTCCCTACTCAAAGAGAAGCCTGTCACTCAAAATTCGTACAAAAACGGCGCTTGGCTCTCTGAAGCCGTAACCTTTGCCGTTTGCCAGGTTACGATGAGATGGACTACCACCAGCCGGCCGGCAATGTTCAAGAGCAACCGTTCCGCTTCGTCTAACTTCATTCATTTTTAAAGCGGCAGGAACGCCAGCCCGTTTCTGCGAGGTTCCTGTCTTTTTTTGCGAGCATCACCATCCACGTGGAAACGCGATGGGCGCATAAAAATCAACATAATCTCGATGAGACGGAACGCAGGTGCGTACCTGTCTCCGGCAGCAGGGGCTCTCAATTTTCTTTCACGCAAGCCCTCACGAAAAATAAAATAAAACCACAAAACATCTTTTTTTTCTTTTTTTGCGCAGCATTTTACTGATGTTAGTGAAGCTCGAAAGAAGCCAAGGCCGTTCGCTCGATATTCAAAGCCGGAAACTTGAATGCTTAATTTTTCGACGTCTCCCATTTTCGTAGTGCCATCCGCGCTCCGATTCTAGTGTTTCATTTCTTTTAATTCAACATTTTGCCTGTGTGAATCTCTTTCTTGTGTCCTTCGTTTGTAGTATAGCGCTTTTTAACCCTTTTAGAGTTATGTACCAAATAGCCGAACTTAATCCTCGCTGCTCTTTTATTTATTTATATATTTATATTTATATTATTTCGGGGCATAGTCTAGTGCTTTTACTATTTTAGTGTAGTGTACCAACTAGCCCAACTTAATGCCTTGCTGCTATATACATGGTGTTTCAGAGAACGCAGGCCAAATCGCTCCTGCGAAAACTACTCTATGCAACGCAAAAGGCTTGTGGCGATTTGGTCATGGGCCAGGGGCCCATTTAGGAAAATTATTAAAGTCCGGGATAATTAAGTTGTTAATTATTTTTGCGTAATTAACTTTTTTAATATTGTGTTTAAGGGCATGGTATAAATTAGAAAATTGCTCAGCATTTTTGAAAAACACTAAATCAACAAATTGCAGAACGATAGAACGCACACGAAGCATTTTACGCTTTCTCAAAAGCCGCACAAAATCGACGGATTTTTAAGTTTCGGTTTGCTATCGGAGCGCATCTCAACCCCGGCGGCACCGCGCCCCGTGGAGAGACAGTGCAACCAACCTCTGCTGCGTTGCCATCGCGAATGCGTCATCGCGAGTCAGGAACCTTAAAAATGAAAAAAATTGAGGTAGAAACGTCCATATTCGCTGCACCAAGGGCGCTGTATGCGAGCTATCGGGCCGATTGAGATAATTCTACTAACAAAGGAAGTAGGAGAAACTCGCCAATCTCGCCTTGGAATGTGAACATGAATAGGTAACTTGAACATATATCCAGCAGCACACACGCGTGGCATTGAAATAGATTAAAGAGAGAAATAGATAGATAGTCAGGGGAGTGAGTGGGCAGTTCAAATCCTTATATTGATTAACTGTGCCCGAGAAGCTTTGCGCATTCGCTGTGCAGTGTTAGGGCATTAGACGGAGCGCCGGCGAAACGAAGGAAATGCAATTCCTTCCACGTCGCGGTCCGCTGTTGACTCGGCGGTCGTTATCTGCGGTCCCACCCGAAGTCGTGTCGTCGCCGTCTTTCGCACGGACGTGATTCGTTGTGGCGGCTGAGCCGAAGGGCACACACGCCTCGGGCAATGGGAGGAAACCGATTCTCACTGGGGAGAAAGGGTCGTCTCGTGGAAGGCCAACGGCGCCGCATCGGGGGTCGCTCACACGAGCGATGCGCGTTTTGGTCGTTCGCAGCTTGGCGTTATAACGCTGGGTGTTTGTGCATGTTGTTGACGTATTCGGAACCTTTCAAGGACGGCTTGAGTGCCGATTATCCGGGTGTTGGTGTGTTGGTAGTGGCCTTGAATATTCTGAACCCGACTCTGATTCTTCTGATTGGCTGTGATTTTGACTGAGCTGTATACCACGACGAACGATAGGCAGAAACTGAGACACGACGCTACGAGGCTGTTAGCGATGTGTTTGTGTTTGTCTTACCGATAGTTCATACTGGAAGCGGATTCGCGTTCGCAAAGCGGTTGCGAACGCGGTTGTATAAATATCCAGTACAATTTCACGCGCACTCGATGTCACCGAGTGCGCGTGCAATAGACCGATCCTACTAAGCGTTCCACGCATGCGTGACGCCGCCATCACTGTAGTTCATACTAAAGTTACTGGATCCTGGGAAAGTAACGCCAAGCTCCCCGTGTGGTCGCCATCTTGGTCCGTGAAATTTGCAATTTTTCCTTGACCCCTCCGTTCTTGGTGAGCCGATCTAGATCCGCTGCTGACGGGTTGCTTTATGTAGTGGTTTTTTGTATACCGAGATTATGCTAACCAAACACCGGTGAAACAAGCGTACACCGTCGTACCACCTCCAGATGCTGTGTCTGTGCTTGGAGGCACTGAAAAATAAGTTTTCTGTATTTAAATACGCCAGAAGAACAATATAATTGTAAGAGATCCATGAAGATGGGCATGAATAATAATTTGACTGCATACAGAGTGCCAAAAACTCTTATATTGGCGAGGAACGCCTCCAGTACGATGATGCTTCATTGTAATCTTGGCGCGACTGGCTTAGAACGACCCTCTGGAAGCTTCGAAGATTTAAATGGACCAAGATGGCGATTTCCATGGCAACGTAGACCGATTAGCCAATCGCCTTGCTAGGTTTGGGTCGTATGTATGTTAGTACCCGTCTGTGTCCGGCTAGCAGGTAGGGAAGGCAATGGCGCTACTTTCCCAGGATCCAGTGACTTTAGTTCATACGAGGCAGGAACCAGTAGAGGAGGCAGCTCGCACCGCCTCGTGCTCTGCTCGCGCAGGCCCTCAGCGGGGTTGTCGCGCGTGCAGAAAGACTACATCTCCCACGATGCATGGCGGCAGCGGTGGCGTAATAAAACTGGCTGTGAGATCGGCCTATTGTACTGGATCTTTATACCACCGCGTTCGCAACCGCTTTGCGAGCGCGGATCTGCTTCCAGTGTGAATGAGTGGTTAGTCCCAAGTCATAACAAAGCGACGAACATAAACAATCGAAATATACAAACCCCGAGTGCGCAAATGTATCTTTTGCAAGGCTGCAATCACTCGTGCTTACTTCACGAGCACCGAAAGGTTGCAAGGCTGCTAATTGTACCTTCGCATGAACGCCGCACGTGCTTCCGACTTATCGGTGTCGGTTGCTTTTGTATGTCACTCTAGTGGGAACGCACAAGACTCGTGCCTCGTGCGGTCCTTCGAAGCAAATGATGGTGCAGCACTGAAATAAGCGGTCCCTGCAAGCCACGGTGTAAGATAATACTACAGTGAACTAAATATTCTAGTACACTGTAATAATACTCTTCAGGTGAGGACAGCGCGCTCCTCGCGCAGGGCAGATAAAGTTCGCTTTTCCCTCTCTCTCTCAGTAGGGTCTCAAGCGGCGCCGGGAGATGACTCGTCGACCCGTGTGACCGTGGGCACGTTCAAAGACGGCTCGTGCCGCCTCATGCTCCACACGCGCAGAGCTCCAGCGAGGTTGTCCCTCGTGCAGAAAGACCACGGTGTACCGGGGTGTCATGGCAACGAGATACTTTTTTTCGATCTCACACTGTTTCACCGTTTGGCCGCCGGCGACACTGTCAGCCGCGTGCACATGGCCGCGGAATAATGCAGCCTTTTCGATGCCCATTGAACGAACACTATCTGATTCCTCGCGCCGCGCGTTCATCCCCGCCGTGCCCTCACCTAAAGAGTGTATCTTACACCGTGCTGCAAGCGAAGGACTTGGAGCATTCGCTCGTGACACGTTTCTTGCTGGTTCACAGTACAATGCGGTTGTCGGTACTTGGAAGAAACGCTAGGGGGGAATCCTATTAAGGAGCTTTAATTAGCGATATGCGTGACCAAAAGTGCTGCTGGGGTCTGCTTTCAGCGATTGGCCAAACGAAGGGCATAGGAACATTGTCAGGGTGCCAACTTCGACGGTGCTGCGGTTTAAGGTCATGATGGCTCCTAGCTTCCACCCTGCGTTCCACACACGCCGTCAAAACTGTCGTCGAAACTGATGATACGTAGCCAGGATCACAGCATATGACGTCACGGCGAGCTAAATCTAACGGTATTAGATTTGCTCAGTTACGTGGCTGCTCATAGACGCTGCCTGTACAAGCAGTACCCCTCTCTCACCACGGCTCGCCTCATGCCGTTTGACATGCCGAACGGCTGCAATGATAACTGCAATGTATTCTACGGAATACATACGTTTGGAAACACAGCGTCTAGATGGCGTTCCACCGTACTCTATGGTAAAGCCCCTCGAAGTGTTTTCGTTTGTCTTGCAAGTAGCGTCAAATGCGCGAGTGCACGAGGCCCACGTCTCGAGCGGCCCTTGGAAGCAAATGGCGGCGCAGCGCTGAAATGAGCGGGCCTTGGAAGCGAATGGCGGCGGAGCACCCGCTCATGGCACGTGTCTCGCGCGCTTCCACAACAATGGTTGGCGGTACTTGTAAAAAACGCTTTTATCAAGGGGCTTTACTCTATGGAACACGCAGTTTTGAAACGAAAATCTAGATGGCGCTTCAAACGACAAGAGGCAGACTGAAGTTCGCCGGAGTGCCACAAGTGAGGTAATCTAGTCACGTTGGTCAAATCCAACGCTACATGATAGTTCAGTTCTGGAACTCTCGCGGAAGGGGCTACCTCCCCTGATTGCTTTCAATCCTCCTCCCGTAAAGGTCTCCCGTCGTTTGAAGCGTCATCTAGACGCCGTGCTTCAAGACATATATATTCCATAGAATACACTGGAGTGGCCATAGCAGCCGTCCCCAAGACGGTGGCGCGTCCAACGACGGTAAAGAGAGAAAGACAGAGGAAGTTACTGGTCGTTGAAGCAGCGTCTATGGGCAGTCTATGGACAAGATGTTGATCATTGTTACCAGTGGCCATCACCGATTTATAATGCCCGATTCTACTTGCGGTTTTCAGTATCGACGTCCACCATCTCAGCTACGGTCCACGCTTTTGCAGCCCGAGCGACGTTGCGACTGAAAATAGCGAGCAGAATCTCATCGCGCGAGTCAGGCTTTAGCGCCCATTCTGCGGCATCCACGTGAAATGAATCACCGCAAGTCACATTATTCACGCAAAGTTTTGCCTCGTTAATTTTGCTGAAGCCGCTCAAGTAGTCAGACATTGTAAGGAGGACGTAAAATCAACAATTACAACGCGAAAAAGAGCACGGGGACTCCCACCGACGCCGAAAACAACGCGATCCAATGGTTTGTTTATGAGCGACGGCGGGCTTCTTGCCCACCGTTCACCGCGCATGCGCGGCGCCGGTGGAGTCCACTAGGGGCGCTCCGGTTTGTTTGTAAACATGAGTTGGTGTATAGTTACGTTGGGCAAATCCTGGTCGTGACTTAGCAATTGCAAGCGACGAGAGGGCACTACCGAAGCATCTCGGTATACTAACCCTTTGATACCCAGCGCTGCCCAGTGGCAAGAACTCAATAATGTTCTATTTTTTCACGGTTCCCGTGCGCCTCAATAAATATAACGTCCTCTGTCGCAAGGGCGAGGATCCTCGCGCTTAGCAGTGAAGGATCAAAAAGCATCTTTTAAAAACGTTCCTTGTCCTTCAAGCCGACAGTGGCTGTGAGGCACGATGGCGAGCACCACTAGCCTTAAAACTGCCGAAGAAAAACAAGCGCAAATATCCCTAATCCGGTAACAGCTTTTTCTGCTGTGCTAAATTCTAAATGCACCTGTGCCTTCGCCCATGTCGTAACTGCTTTCAGTCGTTAGACGTAATGTAGTGCTAGGGTGGGTTAGAATGGGAGGTCTGACAATCGCTGGTGTCGCCCAGCGGGAGAAAATGGCAAGGCTGTTCAGCACGCGCGTTTGCATCGATATGTCCTCAGCAGCGCCACAACGGCACTCCGCAGCACTGTGAACACTAACGAAGTTGGAAACGTCTTCACCGATGATCAAATTCGCGAAGTGCCGCATAGGAAGTATTCACTGGCGGCCATAGCTGTGTGCGCGACTGCTGAGCGCGTGCTGATGGATAGCTTCCCGGGTTCTTTTACAACGTCCATTCCACACCGTCAAAATGGCCGGTCTTAGGAGCCTATTGAGGGGGGCTCGTTCTAAGCATGCGCTCTAGACAGCACCCACAAATATGGTGCCCAGTGAATACTCCTTATAGCCCGCTTCCTCGTTCGGAATCTTTCGTGTTCTTTCGGGACACCAAACAACGTCGCCAGAAAGGCGATTATACATACCCATGTCTTGAAGCTTGGAACGAAACAGGGTTTTTATCACTGCTTGTTAGCTGTAACGAAATGGACCTTTTCCACATACCGACGGCACCAGGGGGTGGCTGCACGAACTAAAAATCGAGGAAGTGACCTACCTGCGCTACCAATCGGTAATGGGAGCTACGCTACCTACCAGTTTCTTCGCTCTCTGAGCTGCGTCGCGAGCACAGCGCGACTGTAAATCCGTGGCATCCACCCAAACGTCGTATTTTTCTTTTCGTCCACTTTCTTTTTTTGTGTAACACAATTATATATATGCTGCAATTACGTGTTATACTTGGTGATCCACAGCCTCTTTCCGCATTTCCTCGATTTTTCGTGCCTATTTCCGCCGCTTGGCATCGGGCGTTCGCGCGTGCGCAGAACGCTTCTTGGAAAAGGTCCATTGGGAACAGCACGTTGCGCTCGACGCATTGAAGACAGGCTGCACTGAAGCTATTTTAGGCTTGCAAAGACCCTTGATACTTTTTTCACCTTCTGTTCCCTGTAATGCAGGGTGGCGAGCCTGTTCACTTATTGATGGCTTTCCGTCCCGCTAAAACCCACCACAGCTTCGCATGCTGAATCACTGAGTCACTTTCGCAACTGCTATCGTCATACCTCCCCCTTCTGCCCCACCATGGTAGTTCTGCAAATGCCCAATGTTGCTCACGAGCAATGTTTCAAAAACATGTCAATTAAAAAAAAGGGTAATTATTTCTCAATCGAGATTCCTGTTATACATTGTCTTCTAAAACCACATGAAGGTTTGCAGATCTCCAGTATTACAAGTAAAGTGCATGATTGTCTTATTCCTTGCACTAGGAACGTTACGCTAGAATAATTGCCGGTTGCCAGACGCTGACCGCATTTGAAGAGCAATAGCGAACTTCAGCAAACCGTTTATCGTGTTACGCGTACCGCACTACCGCAGCCTTTGAAGCATGATTTTTAGCGTGCGCCCGTGTGATACATTGACCGCGGTCCGCTCGCTTAAAAGCAAGCTTCAGAGGCTCTGGTAGTGCGGTACGCGGTAACAGTTTGCTGAGAGTGTCCAATGTCAGCACCAGGGTCAGCACTCTGTTCCTTTGCGTAGTCTGTATCTTCCTTCTCTCCCAGATTCCGGCTCAGTAAACTAACATAATTAAATAACCTGCCGACGGGCATTCATTTGAGCCACATAACACAAGCACCGATGTACACGACATAATTTTGTATTAAGATTTTGCGTGTCGTGCGGCACGTGACGTGCCGCACGACACGCAAAATTTGGCCGTTTTATTTATCACATTTATTTACCTCACAAATTGAAGGATGTATACGTGACATGTATTGTACTTCTACAGAGTGTTTCTAAACGGTATTATGACGGTTTCTTCTTTTTTTTTTCTTTTTGTAAATAAAGTAATGAATGGGATGCATCGAAACTTTTCAGATAGGTGTCTCTAGGTGGCACATTTATCGCACCGAAATTTGAAAAGAGTACGTTTCGGTAAAAACAAATTAGGCCTGTAAAATCCTGTTTCGTTTTTTTCTATGCACAGGGATGAAAATGGAAAAAAGCGTCCGATTGATGCTACTGCTCCCATATGATACCCCACGCGCCCGGATCTAATGGATCTGCTTTTGAGTATTCATCTCGAAGAAGCTTTCACGTGTTTGAAGTGAATAGCAGCTTCAAACAAATAATTTTTTGCCTTTTTCCCTTCTGTCAATAATAAAAAAAAGGTTATTTTTAGGTTTATCTGTTTTGTTTTGTTTTCTTCTGAAGGCTACACTCATAAAATTCGAGTATGATAAATGCAGCGCCCAAAAACAGCTCGTTTCATTGCACTCAGTTTGTTCGTTTATTTATGCGAAATTGTTTTACGGCTGAATAGAGCACGGAAACGCTCTTTAGATGCATAGCGGTCCGGTCGCATAAGTGGGGATACGGACGAAATAGATAATAGGAAGGCATGCATTCAGCCAACGCGCGCTTTCTCGCTTTTATCCCATTTTCTATCGCGCACTACTCGATGCTCCGTACCAGAAGGATGTCACCTAAAAGATTAAACAAACCCTTTCGGCGCACCATTTGCTCATCCCTCCACGGAAGACCTTTTTTTTTTTCACCCTGCGCTGACTCGCGGGTCCTATCGAAACGACTCCTGGAAGGGAGTGTACTCGGTGTTATGAGAAGAGATGCGTCGCAGCTCCACTTTAGCGGAGTGCCCACCGAGCGTCTCCCTCCACGGCCCAGTACGAGCGGAACCTTGGAGGAACCGTGCGGCTGCTGCTTGCGGCTGACCATCGGCGCCTATTTCCAACTTCCCTTCGACGCTGCCTCCCCCGAGGGACGCGGAGAGGCCATTGGAGGCAGCTTTTACCACTGAGCCGTTCCCCGGCCGTCTTTTCCGTAATAACGCCTAAGGGGCGAGCGAAGCATCCTGCGGTGTCGTGTGGGTTGTTGTTGTTGTGGCTAGCGTCAAAAGAAAGAAGAAAAAAAAGAAGCCTGCCAGTTGCGGTTGAAATGGGGGGAGAAAAAGATGAAGAAATTGGAAAGAGAGAGCGATGGAAAGGCGTACAAAAGAAATTGAAGAAAGAAGAGATAGGGAGAGAGGTTTGTCGTGGCTATTATCTTTTCGCGCACGTTCCGAGGGTCCCCGTTGGGTGAAGACGTCTCGGGTGTTAGTAGGCGAACTAAGAGCTTCCTCGATCAATGATGGAAGACCCAAAAACGGAAATGGCAGATGCGTGCTTTCAGATTGATCTTCTGCTACGCGACTGCAGTGCGGTTCCCGAGACTTAGGCCAGTGTATAACTAAATAATACAAACAAATGTGTTTGCTAGAGCAATACTATACGACGAGAAACTGACGTAGAGGAGGACACTAGAGAGGACATCAGAACGCCGAGCTCAGGGGTGCTATGTTGCGCTTTTTGGACTCCCAGGAGACTAGGGAAAAGGAAGTGACGTCAACAATGCAGCAAATGCAGATTGGATGTTGATTTTGTTTTCTTCTGTCAACATCCAATCTGCGTTTGCTGTATCGTTGACGTCACTTCCTTCTCCCTAATCTCCTGGGGGTCCAAACCGTGCAACATAGCCCCCCTGGCTGGAATGATTTGTGGTTAGACGCAAACTTGCAAGTGAAGGCCCGTTCACACTCTTGCGACCGAGTACGATGAGATCTCTTACAACTTCTTAAATGTTTCTAGAATGCGGGAACACACTGACATTGTGGCGCCATCTATGCGGTGCCCCTAGAACTGCATTTCACAAAAGCGAAGGTTTTGCGGGATTTCCGAGGTCAAATGTGCGTAATACCCATAGAAAGGCTCGTTTATAACATTGACAAAAGTTTTTCGAGCCAAAAAAGAAAGGATATTGCGCGAGAAATAAAAAAAAAATATGCCGGACCGCCGAGTTTACACTGCTTGCCATTAGATGGCGCCAGTGTGTTCTCTGGTTTAAGACGTTTTAAGGAACCCAGGTTTAAGAGGTCGCAAGCAGTCGCAAGAGTGTGAACGGGCCTTGACTATGCGCCGAGAAACGGAGGGTGAGGAGGACACGAGAGAAAGCGGGGATGTCAGGACGCGGAGCTCCGGTTCTAATGATTATAGTGGGTAGACCCATAGAGCTATTATAATGTGCGCTAGAGGTTCAAATGGCGCTTGTGTGCTGTCGCAAACTAAAGCAGACAGAAACCTGTCGAAAGGTTGCTTCTGGTAATGCATTCCTATGGAAAAAAGGGAGTGCATTTTCTTTCTGCATGTTATTGAAGGAGCAAATATCGATAATAAGTCGTACGTACGAAATAGCTTGGAATATTTCTCAGTCACGCAGACGAAAATATAGGTCAGTCACGGCGTTTCGTTCTTCAAATTCATGGCACTGAACACTGCTAAAACATCTTCATACCTGCATTTAACTGTCGGACACTGTTAGCGCTAACACGGCGTCGGCGCTTTTCAGCACGGGGGATATGCGTGCCAAAGCAACGAAGGACATCTGGAAAACCAAGAGAGTTCGCGAGAACTACGGAGTAACACTGGATAAGTAACTCCCTGTGCACGCAGACGACCAAAATAAATTAAAGACAACGTAATATAGTCCGATTTGCAATAAGTAAGTTCCGTTTTATTCTTTCTGCTCACGAATGTGTGCGAAGATGCTTGTTCTGGCGTTCAAAACATCCCCCGCACGCTCGAAGTCTTGGAAAATAGGGAGAGGCCAGGGAACAAGCGCCCGATAAAAGCTGCCCGGCAAAGAAAGCAAACAACAAAAAATACATACCTTTTATAGCCCCCATACTTTATATTTACGTTTTGAATGTTTTTGAGCGCTCGTGAAGATGCACGACGGGGTCATTTTCATATATATGACGGGTTCCATTTTCAGTATTCGTGCGTATGGCGCGTGATTTGGTCGCTATCCGAAGCCACGAACCTGCGCCTGCTAGGCTGAGGAAATCGCACGCTGGGCCGTGGACTTGTGAATGTTGAAATGGTGTATAAGCGCAACCGGAGTTCTGGCCAACCTTGAACACACTCTAGATTCCTTTCCATTGTTATTTTGATTAGAATCGTCGCTTGTTTTTACACACCGGCTTTGGAACAGAGGTGTGGGCCTTAAATAAAGTGAAGATTAAACGGCAACTAAAGCGATTACAGTTTTACAATGATAATAAAGGTACAAGCTATTCGCTTCGACCAAACTAACAAAGGTAATTCTTGTTATTTTTCGGCGAAGATACAAAACCCAGGCGCGTGTTCTCATAGGAATGCACAGGAGCACCTTAAAAGTAGACTGGTTGTTGTCTGCATCCAATTTGAGTTCCGGAAGTCACATAGAGACTAGCGCCAGTCGAACCTCTCGTATCGATCATAATGACTCTATGGGTAAACCTAAAACAAGCATGCTTTGTCTTCACTGCAATTGTCGAATGCGTTCGAATGCGAAAACCAAATGCCGGATGCCAGAGTTCCGCGTTTTAACGCGTTCGACGACGCACTCGTCGAACGCGTTAAAACGAGTTTTTGGTCTACCCAGTAATCATTCAAACCATAGCCCGGCGGTTCGACATATGTGTTTGAATTTTCCGTCGTGCGTCGCCAGTATCGTCTCCGTGATATACTCGTATAAGTATAGTTTATTTTTCATTTCGGGTTGAAAAAAACAAAGCAAGAAAATGTGGTTCGAAATGAAGAGGCAAACTGGTTCCATGTAAGAGGAAAGCAGAAAACACTGGGCATATACATGGAAGACAGAAATTTAAAGCAGATATGAAAGCGCCTTTAAACGTGAGAAATTGGGAGTTTGTAATCAAATTGTCTTCGCGAATCAGTTAAAAAGCGTCAAATGGCGATACTATTAATGAACTATCTGTAAGCTAAAGCACGTGTCTTCGACGTTTAACCTAGTTCAGAGGCGCGAGTTTTGTTGAATTGCCTTTGCAATTCAACAAACTGACAAGGCTTCATGAAAATGTTTCGTTGTTGTCGTTGTGGTTTCTTTTTCTTTATAAAGTTCGTATTTTCACAAATAACAAGGTGAAACAAAGAATAGCTGGGAAAACTGAAACGTTTAATGGGGCGAATTTGTGCCCAAAAATGAAAAGGGAACAGAAGAAAGCAGAGCGTCGCCATCGTCGAAGTCGGCGTGACAGCAGAGTCGAACGCTGGGGCGAAACTGACTGAGGATCGATTATGTACACGCGTTGGCTTCTGGAACAATCAGCCTAAAAGGTTCGGCGACGAGAACATTCTCACCTCGAACGAACAACAGGATTCTCGAATTTACTAGAACGCTAAATTGCAAGGATAAACAAGAGACGCGTCGCTCCCAGGTATCGAACCCTGGCGCTTCGCGTGGGAGCCAGGCACGATAACGATTAGGCCACGGCCGCGCTGCCTACTTGGCTAGCTGCGCGCGCGGCAGTGTATTCACTGATAGATGCATACGTTAACCGTCCTATATATATATATATATATTTTTTAACGAAACGTACAAGTTTGAAGCGTTAAAATTCAAGTACGCGCTAGAAACGTGTTTCACGTCTCACGGGTTTCACATAAATACCACATATTTTTGTTAGGGCCACGAGTTGGACGGATGGATGGATGAATACGGCTGAGCCCTTTGGATCGGGCGGTAGCTTACGCCACCTAGCCATTTTGTTTTACCATTTAAGTTTGTCTGGGCGGGAAGCGCCGTCTAGTGGAGAATTCTCGCGACTGTGAAACTGAATCGTGACGCAGTGGGAATGTTTCTTCATCCGGTGACAGACAATGCTATAAATTGGCCATTTTCGGTCACCAGCCACGTTGACTGGTATCCGGCTGTATACCACCAATACCCACATTGTGTTGTAGGTGAAAACTTTTGTGGCGACATGATCGAACCTTCGAGACAAGGAAATCTATTAACTCTAAAACAAACGGAGTGTCTACTTTTCCACAAAGCACTTGTGGAGATTCATTCACTGCAGAATGACGATGCTGAACAAATGTGTGACCTAAAGAAACAGTCTGGGCCGTGACACCCAGCATGACGCTTCGTTGTGGAGTGCACTTCTGTCATTAGTGACAAACTCACAGGAACGAGCATGACAAATTTTTTGGCAGCAAATGTATAGTTACTCTAAAAAAAGATTCTTTTTTTCTCCTTTTTTTTTTGTAGTATTAGCGTAGCAAAGGTAGTGGTAACAAAGAATGTGATGGGTATAAAGGCTGGTTCACATAGCCCAGTTTTTCTGCGCCAAGCAATTGCGTTACGAAACCCCACGACTGCTTACGCCACAAGTAACCGGGACATGTCTGTTTTATATTAAGCGTGTTTACCAGTTCAAGAGGAGACAGCCTGGCACGCGACATTCGAAACACGAATGTTTGGGTGGCTTATACGTAACGTAAGAAAACGTAAAAAAAAACGGTGCTGTGTGAATCAGCCTTTAGTGGGTAGAAACTGCGTACACGTGTGGAGACTGGACGGCGCGAAGCAGCCCTGTGTCGTGCACAACAAACGTGTGAGCGCTCCTTGGATGTCTTCCTTACTTGTGGGCACCATCTTCTGCGACGGCAATGTAACTGCGATTTTCTCGAGGCCTGTTGGAGTGTGAGACGCGGTAGACGGAGGGTGCTGGAAACGGAACAATTGGAACGCGGCAGCGCCGAGCGGAGCCCTGGCGCCAGCTCGCGGAAAACAAAGAACCAAACGATCGAACTATATATACCTCGACTCGTTACGGTGAAGTAAGCACGTCTAGCGCAGCGTCTGCTTTTTTAACCCATATCGCAATATATGGCTGGCACCTAACTATTTCCGTTCCCAAAAAGTAGGGACGGAAGTTGACGCCCCCGACCGCCAGCCGGAAGTTGACTCAGTGCCCGTCTCGTCACTGAGTGTCAGCCGAGCGTCTTCCTCGAGCGCATCCGTGTTATTCCCGGCGGGGTTAAAACATCACGTTTTCAGACATATAAACAGCGGTGCTGTACGCCTAAAAAATGTTCTTGCGCTCTTTCTCTCTATACAGGAAAGAGCGCAGAAAAAGGAAACAGAAAATCTGAAAGGGAAAAAAAATGCAGACGCTAGTTTAGACCAGACTCGTACGGTTCTCATTCCAATTGATCAGAGTACTTTTAATCGATTACTTTTGGAGTAACTTTAATTGGTTACTTTCGGAGTAATTTTGTGACCAATCGGTGTAATCTATTAGGTGGTAATCAGAAGAGTAACCTGAATTATTTGGAAGCTAATAAAGTTACTCGTAACCATCACCATTTTCCCCTCCCCTTTCTAATACGGCATCCTTTGTTTCCACGACATTCCTACCAAGGAATCCTCGATTCAGGTTTTTGACAGGGGGGACGGTCTGCCAGAAGGGCTAAATTGACAAGATGTCTAGTTTGCAATTCGGCGACTCTAATCAAATAATGAACAGTACGAAATGGCCGTTTTCGAGCCGGCACAAGAAATGACGTTCCGAAATTCATCGAGTAATCGGAAAAAGTAACGTTTACTTTTTCAGGTACCGCTCAATTACATTTTTCTCTCAAGTAATCGAGTAAGTTAACTGAATACTTTTTAAACGAGAATCAGCGAGGAAACACGTCACGAGTGATATTTCCCCCCCGCCGCGAGTGAGGAAGGAGAGGAGCGCTGGTGTCAGCAGCTTTCGGCTGACAGTCGGCCTATCAGCTTCCGTTCCTGGTGGGGCAACGGAAATGGTTAGAAGCCAGCCATAAAAGACATTTTATTTTATAAACGTAAAATAAGTACTTGTAATACTTCGCGCCTTTTTTTTTTTGTCAGGTATCTATTTACGCTAGTCGGTATAGGCAGTGATGTCACATACCCAAAATATTTATTTTCAAACCAAAATAAAATAAATATGTAAATATTTATGATTTTTTATGGGAATCCGGGAAGAAAAGGGTTAGAAGGGGAATCTACACTACTTCAAAAGTCTTTAAAATTGCCTATAAATACAAACCTTAAAGGGATTGTATTTATAGGGCATAAATGGCACACATATTTTTTTTAAATACTTTTTCAACAAAAAAAACAATTCGCGCAATATTTATGCCGTTAGACGCAATCTAGGTGGAGGCTATACAACCCGCTTTAAACCCCGACCACACACCTGTGGCCCCGCCTATTACTACTGGACTGGCTTGACTGCTCCTCTGAACAGGCTAACTAGCGTAGAGTCTTCCTTTCGCGTGATACGGTGTTTCTAGTCTGGAAATTCTAACACCGCCTGCTAGTCGTGTGAGCAGACGAGCGGCAGCCAACGTTATTAGATTAGCTGAGTTATGGAACTGCTCGTAGACGCTGCTTGCACGAGCGGTTCCCCCCTCACACACCACGACACGCCTCCCGTCGCTCGACGCGCCGGACGGCTGCTTTGGTAACTACAGTGTTTCTATGGAATACGTACGTTTCAAAGCACAGCGTCTAGATGGCGTTTCAGCGTACTCTATGCCTCTAAGGCAGGCGCTCTGCTCTATGAAAAACAGTTATGAAACGAAACTCTCCCGTCAAACGACGGGAGGCGCACTGAAGTGAGTGATGGGGTGTGCCCTCTTTGGCGGGAGTTCCGCAAGTGAGGTAATCTAGTAACGTTGGCGGCAGCCTCCGGCGCCGTCTGCTATTTCATCGCCGTCTATCGTTGTCTGCAATACCGTGAGACGCGAACACGAAAGCTGCGCGTGGACGTCCGCATCCGCCTCCGTCCGTCTGCTATTCATCCCCCGTCTAAATACGTCTGCAACGCTCAGAAGACGCGACCATAAAAGCGGCGTTTTAGCGTCCTATCATGGACGAGCCACTGTCAAATACATACGTCTGTCAGCGTCTATCGATGTGCCATACGACGTGGTCAATAAGCGACCGAGAAAACTAAAAAAGTCAACAAAATAAATATGTAGTCTTTCTAAAAATTGGGTTGTGTGTGTGTTTATACAGCCTAGAACTTGGTCTGCCTCACAGGGGCGACGAGTCTCCCAGCTGCAGATGAGAAATTTAGCCAGTGCGGTACAGCCGCTAGCCTGGGGTCTTTAACGTGCATCACGCAGTAGTGATACACGACCGCACGCCGGTACGATGCTCATCCAGATCGAAACGGGCTGGGGTGGGGTTGAACCCAGGATCCCTCGGTTCTGCAGCGCGAGCTTTCGCTCCACGTGCTCCGAGCTGGTGTGCGCTAGACCACTCGGCCACCGATCCCCCTTGTACTCTTTCTAGCTTTGCTGTTCTTGTTTTTTTTTTTTTTCTTTTTTTTTTACATGTCATTCGCAAGCAAGGTGGGCGGTCCTCATGACGCACAATTAAAACGCGACGTAAAAACATTCGCTTTGGTAGGTCAGGTGCACTAGAAAGCTTGAAAGGTTGTCTTTCGAGGAGCAATGACGGGAACATACCTAGACAAGCTTGATACGAGCCGAACGCCCGACTGTCTCCAACCAAATTGCTCGCAAGTTTTTACCTGTGTAGGTATCTTCTCAATATTGAAACTAAGGTCGCAATCACGAAAGTCCCACAATTATCAGAGCAACGGGGCCGCTTTTACGGGATACAACATTTTAATTGAGCACACGCAAAGGAATTGATCAAGCTAGATCGATCAAAAACCGAGTGGGTCAAATGGGTCGATGGCTGTTTGAAGCGACCGCGTAAATCGGTTTCTTAACTTATTCCCCTGGGATTTACTACAAAGGCACTTGAAGCTGGTGCATTTATTATTTGAGAGTATGAATGCATGAATCCTCCAAAGTCAAAATAATAAAAAATAAAAAGCTGTTTTTTTCTATTGGAACATTATCCCAAAGCCTTTTATCTTAAAATCATCGGAAAATCGTTCTGGGCTGTTCTGGCGTTTACTACGACTGAAATATTTGTGAAATGGAGAGATTTGGCCCAAATAAGCGCCACAGTAACACAAAATACTATTTTACCGCCGAATTCAGAAACCTCACTCAAACTACACTCAAACTGAAGGGCCCCTCCACTTCCTCGAGGAAGGCGCGAGGGCCGGCGCTGGCCAATCGCGAGGACGGATCCGCCGTCGCGATTGGCCAGCGCCGGCCCTCGCGCCTTCCTCGAGGAAGTGGAGGGGCCCTTCAGTTGAGTGTAGTGTGAGTGAGGTTTCTGAATTCGGCGGTTAGTATACCTGCAAAGTATAGGGAAAACATAGTTTTTGATTTCTCTTGATTTACTTGGGTAAGCCAATCTTTGCCCACTTTTAAGAAAAGCTTTCACCAACTTCCGGCACCTCTGTATTAAATCGTAGCGCGATGCGCTAAGAATTCGATTTATGACGTGCCTTCAAACGGCCATCTATCCCTTTAACTCACGCGACAGTTGATTCGGGACGCTAGGCTTTGGCCAGTCACGCTACGAGGAAAAGCACCCTCACAGGGCTTCCCAAGGCGCGTACTTGCGGCGGTTATTTGTTGCAAACTACGTCGGTTGAGGAGATCTTCCTCTAAACACCTCTGTGAACTCAAAACCACTCTCACTCTTAAAAATTAGCTAACTCAACGTGCTTCGCTCGTTCACCACTGCGCAGACGATGTTTGTGAACATTTCAAACCAAAGCGGGTAGAAGCGATCTCAGAATACATTTAAAAACAGTGACTCCATCTTGATTATTTGCTTCTCAAATATAAAAAAAGTATTCAATTAAAATACTATTACCGCACAGAGATACAAATTTACAACTACGCAACCTTCCACGCGTCAATCATCTCTCCAGCCAATGAAAGATGTAAGCACTTTGCAATGTAACCACGGCGCGAGGCTTAGCGGGCTGTAACATCCACGTTCTGTAGCCAAATTGTGTCGAACGGCGTAAATATTTGGCAATATTTGTATCGGGGAAAAATTATTTAAAAAATTACTTGTCCTATTTAAACCACTAAAAAAAAACTTTTTTTTTTTCGTTGCAGTGTTTTTTTAAGCCTCACGATAAAACGGCAGTGCAACACGAAGCACTCACTCAAATTTGTTTGTACGGGTGTCTCCGCCACGCTAGGCCTCGTGATAACCGTTAACTACCTGTTATTCTGTCCGCTATTAAATTTGAAAATAAGCGCGCTTAGTTCGCGGCAAGATCGAAATCGCCCAGGGCCACTCCTGTTTAGTGGAACCGTCATTAGAGCCCTCGAGGGAGATCGGAATCCGCTTAAGTTCCGGGTCGATGCATGATTACGCGGTTTAGAACAACAGAGATCCCCAATCGATGCAGAATTACCACGAGCCCGTTCAGCCCTCAACCATTCCTATTTCCCTAAGGGCTATCTTCATACGAGCGTTCGTTTGCCCCGCAGCAGATTACGAAGTTCGGCGCTGATGGGAAGAAAATAGGAACTTTCGCTGTGCGGACTTCGGGCGGTTTCTCGAACTAAGCCGGAAAAATTGCTAGAGCCGTAGTTACACGTCTCGCACATTATGAAAAAGACATAGTAGTCTTCAGACAGTTTTTGTATGACCAACGCAGACTGTCTTTCGTGTGATGTAAAAGCGGTGTGACCACAGCCTCAATGGCTCAGTATCGCCACATTGTTCGTGTTAGTTGTTCTGTGTGAAGAGAAAACAGGCTAGCCTCTCATTAGGATTGCGCGTATCCCGTGAATTCCGTGTTTTCTTAAAAAAAAGAAACAACACGGAAAGCTTTTATTTAACGAAACAATATCCCAAAATTCTGTCCGCCCGTCTGCCCGTCCGTGCATTTCCCCGCTAAATTTAGCGGAGACATAACTGTCACGTGACCTGCCGTCACATAACCTATACACCAATTCAGTATCCGCGCTAAATTTGGCGGAGGGATTCCTGTCACGTGACTTACCGTAATATAGCCCACCTAAAATCGATAGCAGATCGGATAAAAAATAAAAATAAAATAAAAAATTTAATAAAAATAATTAATAAATAAGTTCTGCAATTACTGACTGGGCTATCCTTCAGTGCTTCTAAAAAATACCAAATCTCTCCAAAAATAAGGGTGGGCTATCTTTCGGGGGTGGGGAATCTCCTGAGGTATTACGGTGAACACCAATTCAGTTTTCGTACTAATTTTAGCGAGTAAATTACGTCAGGTGACCTATACACCCTTTCATTTTAGCGGAAAACTTAATTGATGCATAAGTCACGTGACCTGACATTGATAAACGATCGGTGCTCAAATACTGGACTCCATGCATTACCTTAGGACTTTGGAGATAAAGGTGCAGTTGGTTTATTCCGATAAAAGAAGAGTGACGAGTTAATGGTCCGGAGGAGTCGTTAGTTCGGCCTTCTTTCGAAGATCATTTGGTTGACGGAAGTGGCGTATCATTAATGTCCGTTCTGGACAACGAATCAATGGTAATCGATATCTACATCACGAAAAAAACTAATCTAAGAACGTGCATTTTGCCAGCTACTGTTCAAACTTTAGGCTTTTTGCGCGTAGAAGAATCAGGCAGAGCTTTTGTAAGAGGGATTAGGACTACAGGTACAGAGAGCTTGTACAATGCATAAGAAAATTAAGACTACATGGTGCCTAGTGGCCAGTGCTGTCCCACAGTACGCTGGGGTTCTTAGCTCTTTCTGTCTCTAGTAAAAACTTCGAAATGAAAGTTTGTCAGTATTTAAAACTAGGGTTGGGTAATTGATCGATTAACCCACCGATTATAGGATTAATGTTCTAATGGCGATTAATTTTTGTAACCGGTTAATCGGTAAAACGCTTTTACCACGCAGACGTGGACGAGTACATCTGTATGAAGTGCAAACTTTAGCGAACACTTTAACCTAATGTAAACTGTAGGGGCGATATTTGTTAACTACAGACAAGTCCAAGAGGTTTCCCGTGTCCCGGCCAATTCAATGGCGTGCGAATGACCGTTTAGAGCACCATAGACTGCTGCGAACAATGAAAGGAGAGCGCTCTATTACCGGGGAATATCAACGAACCTCTTTGCCTTACGCGGCTGAAGTACGAATCTGTGAGTGTGAGTTCCCTTGAACTGTTTTCAACTGCACATCGAGTTTTAGAATTGAAATTCTATATTTAGCCGTTTATCGCATATTCAGTAGCAAAAGACACAAAAAAAAAAAGAACAATCATTCTGAGTTTTTAGAAAATTGTGCGTGAAAAAAATGAGATCGAGTAATCGATTAATTAATTGATTAAAAGGCGACCATTAATCGGGTTAAAAATTTAATCGACGCCCAGCCCTAATTGAAACCTTTTCAACCTCGCTCGAACTCACTGCAACTCGAATCTATACTTTAGGCAGCATTAAGTCTATTGGTGTATATAGCTGTATGTTATTGTAAATATTTCTAAACATCATTGAAGGTTTATGTGCCTCTTGAAACGTATCTGTATGGGTATCATTTATCATTAATTCTGGTAATGTAGATTTTGCGATGCAAGTGAGATCGGTGGAGAATTGAGAAATTTAACGGAAGTAAAATTCGATAAACGACAAACCCGCTATATAAAAGTAAGCTAAAAGAAAAAAAAAACCTTCCGGATTTAATCGAGACCCGACTATGAAAACATATACTGTATAGTTGGCGCGTAAAAGAAAAAAGGTATTCTTGGCCGATGACCGAAGAACACCGCATTTTGTCCGTTGATCGACAAAACACAATCAGTCTTATGGGATGCCCGGGATATACCCTTTCAAATATTCACCATTTTGTATGGAATTTCCGTTTCACCCAGTGTTGTATAAACGCTACAAAAAAAAAAAAAAAACATTATTTTATTTGCGAATAAAAAGAACGTGTTACCGACCTACGTTACTTCAAAGTAAAAGGAACGCGTTACCGCTACGTTTAAGAAGGATCGCACGTTGCTTTTGCGTTACTTTATATCTATGAATAAAATCGTTTTGCTGTTTTGACGTTACGGAAATGCATAAGCGCCATATTCAAAAAAGCAGTATGTCCATGGAGAAACTTAACCTTATATTTATTACAGCGGCACCTGAATAATTACGAAGAAAGACGAAAAGAAAAACGCGAAAAACGCAGGAATTCTCATGATTTGGCGCCTATAAACAGGAAATAAAATTAAGTGCAATTTCTTTCATATTTTGGGAAGATGTAATGAATAACGTAACTAGGTTACCCGCTACTCAAATTAAGTAACGTAAGTACGTTATGTGCTACCGTTTTGAAAAAAAAAAGGTAACGAGTATGATATACATTAAGGAAAAAAGTGACCCGTTCCCGGTAACACCGCTACTGGTAACGCATTACTGCCAACACTACTGTTTTGACCCTAAAGCCGGGGTCACACTACTCATACATCATACAAAAGACAGTGTGCAAACACAAGTCACCGCAATGTCCGTGGTTCGAATGCCTCGTGCCAAGTTTCCTCCTTGAACTCACTGTCAAGCGGCGTTCGAAGCACGGCTCTCGCGGTCACCCGCGTTCGAATCTCTATGCAGATCGTCTTTGTATGATGTATAAGAAGTGTGACCTCGGCATGATAAGGTGGACCGTAACCAATGCTACGAGTCACCCCAGTCAGTCCAGTGATGGAAACGATGCGACACGGCATCATCCGGAAAACCACATGGATCGCAATCGGCTCTACCGGTTCGTAGCTTTCGCTGCGGTTTCTCATTGGATGGGAAGAAAACATTCACGAGTGTAAAGGCTGGTTCACACAGACACGTTTTCTTGCGTTACGTTACGTTACGTTACGTTACGTTACGGTACGTTACGCTACATTACGTTACGTTACGAAAGCTTGTGTCCAAGTCATCGGGAAATCTGTGCTTCGTATTAAGTGCGGCTACCAATTCGAAGAGATAGCCTGGCACGCGACATTCTAAACACGAATGTTTCGGTGACGACGAGCTAGGACGGTGAGTTACCATGGCAACCAAGGACACAAGGTTCGTCGTAAGGTAACGTAAGGGGTTGAGCTCGGTTCAAATTTTAAAGACTGGTTGTTTTCTGACGTTACGTCTAAGTCACCAAAACATTCATGTCTCGAATGTCGCGTGCCAGGTATGAGTCCATGCTTTATATGAAGCACAGATACACCGGTGGCTTGTAGGTAAGCTTACGTAACGTAACGTGAAAAAACGGGGTTGTGTGAACCAGCCTTAAATCAGAAATGTTATTAGAGAGTTTTAGAATAGGGGGCCCCAACGCTTTGGGGAACCCAACGCTTTGGGGTACCCAACGCAACGACACCTCACGCAGCGTGCTTATAGAATAGGGTTTGTGACGACGCAACGCGGCACGCTCGCCTTTTTCGCATGCTGCGCCATCGTAGACAACGAACGACCTACTTAACAGTGAAAAATTATTAAAACGCAAAACATTTGCGCTGAACCGACACTTTATCGTGGCTTGCGGTTCAAATAATAGGGAGGGTAACACCAGTTGGAACGGCACAGCAAGGCCCATCTGCCGACCATCTCTGAATCAGAAGATTTACTTCTCTGGTCACAAGAGAGTGCACGTCCTCAAATACCAGGCTGTCATGTGCGCCAATGGAATTATCTGCGAACTCGACGGGGCCATTCCCCGGTCACAGGCACGACGCTGGTTGGTGTAGCTTGCTTTTAGCCCATCATGTAGCTGATGCAGCACGACAGTTATAGAGAGTTTTATAATAGGGGGTCCCAAAGCTTTGGGGTCCCGAAGAAAAAGGGGCCCAGCACTGCGCATGCGCAGAACCCGAACTCCGTTTGGGGTTTTGGGTTGGCGCGTGCCTTTAACGTGAAATTCAAGAAATAGCGCGGGGCCCCCAATTGCTTGGGGCCGGGTTCTGTCGGCAAACATGGCGGCGCCCTTTCCGCTCGCTTCTGAGCAACTTCGTCATGGTCGCTGCAGTATTATCCAATTTTATTGCCAATGAATAGTGCAACCGGCTTTCGCTTTGGTTTATCTCGCTCAAGTCACAAAGAATGAGCGGTGGGCTCGCCCCGTTTTAAAGATCGTACCTGATTCTGGCCGTTCCTAAGCCTAAACATACGTCGTAACTGTTGACATGGTAACGTATTGCTACTGCGTGGCTAAAAACTCGTTCACACAGACCCGTTTTTTGTTTGTTGGTTTTTTTTTTACGTTACGTTACGAAAATTCACCGGGAAATCTGTGCTTCGTATTAAACTCTGCCAGCAGCAGGTCAACCCGGTCGCGGATGGCCCGCGTGGAGTAATTCTTCCGATTGCTTCGGAGACGGAAACCCTTTCGGCAATTGAAGTCCATCTCTTGGAATCCTCGAATGGGTTAGTGGCGTACACCTCGCGTAGCACATAAATGCCATCGTCGATCGAGAAGTGAACGCACGCGGGAACCTTCTCTTCCGCCATTTTCTTCTGGCCTTGGATCGGCCTCGACTCGCTCGGCCATCCCGCTTCGGGTGCAGCCGAAACAATCCAATCCGTAGCGCTCTATACTTCGTTTCAGCTTCGGTCCAGACGCAGCCAAGGCTACAAGCGCGAGCTCCTGGCTTTCAGCATCCCTGTCAAGCACGCGCGCTCGTACAGTGCAAGCACTGTTCTGGGCCGCATGCTCGCGCTCGTAGCATCGGCTGCGTCTGGACCGAAGCTGAAACGATGTATAATTTGACGCTTGTTCTCGTAGCAACATTGAGAGTTGAGCTAGCTGGTACTTAAGACATACCTAAAACAGCACACAACCACAAAAGGAAGATAACAAAACACAGGAAGGGGCGCTGACATCCCAACTTATGTATTGTGAAAGAAAGAAAAAGAGGAACGTTGTTTTCTTTGTTCTTTTTTCTCATCTTTTTTTTTTTTTGTCGTGACCTTATAATGTCAGTTTTCTCCTTTTCTACTGTAACTTAGTAATGTATCTGTTTTTATTCTTTCTTTTTTTTACCTTGTGGGTGCGCGTGGGCTTCATGTCTGAAGCTTCCTCTTTCTCTTTCTTTCACAATGCAGAAGTTCGGATTCAGCGCTCTTTCCTGTGTTCTATTTTCTTCCTCCTGTGCTCGTTCTCGAATTTTTTTAGGTATGTTTCGTTCTCGAATTTTTTGGGCGTTCGTGTGCGCTTTGACCATCTGCAGCCGAAGATTTAGGCCTTCAACTATGCTGAGACTGAGACGAACGCGAGCGCGCATACTCTGCCAGCAGCTGCACTATTTAGATCTGAGCTGGAGCGACTTTGAAGCCTTGAAATACTTGTTTTCAAGATGCAGGTACCGTGCCACGAACAAAATCTACTCGGAGCCACAGAGTAGCAATACGTTGCCATGTCAACGGTTACCGCGTATGTTTAAGGCTTAGAAACGGCCAGAATCGGGGACGATCTTTAAAATGGGGCGAGCCCACCGCTCATTCTTTGTGATTCAAGCGAGATAAAGCGAAGTGAAAGGCGGTTGCACTATTCATTGGCAATGAAATTGGCTAATACTGCAACGACCATGAAGAATTTGCTCCGAAGCGAGCGGAAAGGCCGCCGCCATGTTGGCCGACGCAACCCGGCCCTCCCGGCCCCAAGCGCCAACCCAAAACCCCAAACGGAGTTTGGGTTCTGCGCATGCGCAGTGGTGAGCCCCTATTTCTTTGGGGCCCCCAAGCTTTGGGGCCCCCTATTCTAAAACTCTCTATTAACATTGTGTATCTCACGCGTCCGCAGAACGCTTGTTGTTTAGTTATTTGATGGGAAGAAGCCCGAAAACCGAGCGCATGGAGCGTGCGCCGTCGTGCAAAACGTAGCGACCGTTAAGGTTCTGTCTTTTATATGCACAGGTAAACAGCGACTTTTCTTGTACTGGGGTCTCGCATTTAGTCCCCACCTCCTTTTTTTTTTTTTTGTATTTCAAACTGAGATGAAGGAGTTGACAAAACACCAAACCAATTTAGACTTCGCAAAACTGTGTTTACTTTGTTCCAATAACTCAAACGCACACACCAGCTAGATTAATAGAATTTTGTATTCCTAATTAACAGATATTGACTGGAAACAGAGCAAGTCGAGCCACAATTCATGGCTCAATTAAAAATTAACACCTCAACTTATTTACAAACCTAGTGCTCCCGGTGTATTGTATTAATGCGCCGTGTTTGACTCAAAAGATTATCTCCTTCTGTCGCCAACAATGAATGTTCCCCAAATACCGCTTTCCACAGCGCCCAGTTAAACTTATGAAACGGTTCGGCAACTTGGGCTCGTTGATTGGCTGATGTCAGACATGCTAAAGCCCAGCGAAGAAACATAAAGGCACGTAAAACGTTGAGTCCCGACACATCGGATGAGCTGGTGAATTACGACCAGCAGGAAGGTGTTGGGTATGTTATCTTTTGTAGCTTTTGCTATCGAGGACTCTTTGCACGAAGCCGTCCGTAATGAAATCCGCGAAGGCAGAATGCAAGCGGGTTCGCCTGCTCGCTAGACGACTTTGCCAAGTGTAGGCGTTATTTCCCTTGTGTGCTGTCTGGATTGCATCAGGAAGAATGTGTGTGTGTGTGTGTGTGTGTGTGTGTGCGCGTGTGTCTGTGTCTGTGTGTGCGCGTGTGAGTGTGCGCGTGTGTGTGTGTGTTTGTGTGTGTGTTTGTTTGTGTTGTGGGTGTGTGTGTCTGTGATTACGCTCTATATCTATTGTGGTTGTTTTTATTGCATCTCTTTGCTCTTTTATTTTCCTTACTCTTGCTATGACGTAGCCGATCCCACCGTTTAGGTTAATAATTGTTATCTACAAGACACGTTATGTCCTCTCGCTTTTTTCTTCCCTTGAATTGATCTAACTCTATGCAATGCCAGTAACAAAATACTGTCAATCACAATGTTTTTTTTTTCTTGCTTTTTTTTTTCTGAAGAAGGAATATTTTTACCGGCATCTGCACAACCCGAACATAACCTCGTGGTAGCATATTCGAATTGTAGCAAAACAAAAATGCGCCGAGTTAGTCCGCGGAGTGATTTCTCGAACACATATTTCGTTATTTCAAGACGTCTGAATTTCTGCAGGCATGCAGCTGCGAGCGGCAACCGATGTTCCCACGCCCGTGTGCGGCGTGTTTGAGCGCACACAATTATGCCGGCGGTAGCGTGCCGGCGAAGGAAGCGCGAATTACGTCCTGCCTCGACGTTATTTTTTTTTTTTTTTTAATATCGTAGTTATTTTTTTTGTTTTTTGTTTTTTTTCTCGGGTTTTCGAACTCCCAATTTTGCGAATTAACTAAAGTGCCGCGTACTACTGCCGCGTGAGAGAAATCGATGACGTGTTTCGTTTGATTTGAGTTGACTCACGCTACGTCAAGCGACAAATTGGTTGCACACTGTGTACAGTTCTCAGACGTGCATTACGTTTCCATTTGTTCATTTACCCCGATGTCTTTGCAATAAAAAAAGGCATGTTTTCTTTTTGTGCTTTTTTTTTTCTTTTAAGGGACGGGCGTTTTTTACTGCTGGCGCATTCTGCGTTTTGTTTACTGAAGCGGGAAGCCGACGCAGCAACATTTTTTTGTTTTGAAATATCAGATAGTCTGCATCAAACAAAACAAAGAAGAAAATCTCCTTGCAGGGGCCCTAAACTCGTCAAAGACAAAGTTCGGGCCGCACTTGACGGAGCGAACTGATTGGCTTATCACGACGATGACTTTGCGCTTTTTTCGCCGACATCCAATCAGCGCGCTCCGCGAACTTTCGGCTCCAACTTTGCGTTTGACGAGTTTAGGGCCCCTGGAGTGTTATATATTCTTTTTGCATATACGTTTTCCTCTTAACTGAAACTGTAACTATAACTGAAAACGAACAACCTGCATTGGGAAAAAGCGGTACTTTGGTATATTTTTGGGGGAAAATAAAGAAATGAAGTTCAAGTTGTTTTTATTAACTTGCACGTCGTCTTGTAAGACCATGCGCTTACTGCCAAAACAACCAAAGCAGTGAATGGGTGACCCGAGACATCTGCAGTACCGTGTGTCCACAAACAGAGGCTTTCTTGGTGGCCATTTGGCGATCGTAAACCATAAAAACTCCACGCACCGACAGCTTCAGAGAAGCAAGAGCTTAATATGGTTCAAAAGCTTATTGCGTCCTGATTGCTTCCTCGGTCCGTGCTCTCATTGTCTAAGGCCGGAATAGGATTGGCTGCGTCGTCCTGTGTTCCCTGAGCCCTCAATTACCATATATGTGGACAACGAGGTGTATTTGACGTGTCTCCGATGGGGACAGCGTGTTTATCGCTCTAATCAAATGAGACTCTGACATGGAAGTCAAATCAGTTGTATAAACATACGACTCGAGGCACTCTATAGAGTGCGTTTTAGGGATAATGTGCACGAATGGGGCACTGAACGCGCTCGGTAACTTTGGTCCGAGCGCCCATTAGAGGGCTTCTGGGTCGGGGACATTCGAACAATTGCTGCGTATGACTCAGGCTCTGCTCGCTTCTCAAAGCAGCGAATAAGCGTATGCTGGGCTGTGGATTCGTTAGCAGTGTGATGGCGTATATTCACAACTCGTCATCGAAGCGCCTAATGAAGAAAAAAAAATAAAAAAAGGATCCTATGTCGACTAGAGCCGCGTTGTGTGAAGTAAAACTTTGCGGAATTTAACTGCCAACACGCGTTCAGCCGCAAGTCCTAATTTAGGAGGAAGGGAAATACGTGCGTTTTGTCTCCATTGTAAGGGGGTAATTTTGAAGGTAATTTGTATCTGACGTAAGAAATTTAACGCTAGTTCTACTATAGTAATTTAATTTAATGCCAGTCGGTACAACGTGAGCGGCTTGAACTGGGAATCGACACTTCCCACTGATCATTGCCTTCAAACGTAATGGTCACTTCTTTATCCTGAGGTTATAAGTCCTACAAATTACGTTCACATTCATAATAAACACTGAAGGGCTAAGGGCATGGACAGGTGAAAGCCGTAGACATGACAAACTCTTGTCATCTCTACGTCCTTCATGTTAGCGGTTTTCCTGTCTTCGTCATTTCCTTGCCTTTGCCCTCGGCCATTCAGGGTTCATTGTGTATAACCAACTCGCCCAGAAGGTCATCTTGGTTTGCTTCCACGTTACCGTCGTCATAGGCACAACGCCTTTACGCACGAGGTACTAGAGGCCATGGCCATTGAGGAAAGCGCCAATGAATCTGTAAGAATGCCCACCATCACGGTCAGCAACAAAGAAAAGCAGCTTTTGCGCTGTGGAACGTCGTCTCTAAGGGAAATAAGAGGGTGGGGTGTTAGAGGTGTTAGGTAGGTTGACGTGAGGGGGAAATTGTAATGGATGATAAAGTAATTGAATTTATTGGAATTTTTTATGTGCAGATTAAAACAAAAACAAGGGGGAAACGAATTTTGTTTAAGGTTATGAAGAAGTATGAAGTCATAGTTGACAGTCAGCGGTGTGTGTGTCTGTCTCTTCTCTTTGTGTTTCTGTCCCTAACAATCTAGCTGACCTTTTCTCTTCATCAATGTACCCACTAGCTCAACTTTAGCCCGTTATTTAGTCATAGTAAACTTTCGTTCAAGGTTTCTCATGGACAACCTGGCGCTTGTTTTTTGTACTTAGGTGGTAGAAGAAAGACAAAGGAAACACTACTACTCCACTCGGCGTCAACGACTTTGCCATGGTTAGCGTGGTTTTCGCAGCACTCCAAGAAAAATACATAGCGTACAACGCTGTCAGAGCTATACTTGCGCGAGCGTGCGGCTTCCCCTGCACGTTTCTTTTCGCTAGGCAGCGCGCGCAAATGAGACGCAAGACAAACTCCTCTGCTCTCGCAGAAGTGCTGTGGATATGAAGTGGGCTCTAATCCTTGCGAGTTGCTTCTGCTTGCATTACACGAGCTAGCGCGAAAGACTAGCACCATTCCAGGCTTCAAGTATGCACAGGTAGCCTTCTCTCGCATACAGATTGAAAAATATATAATGAAAAACGAAGCATAGCTATATTCCTCACCGCAGCAAGTGAGACCGCTGCTCTCCACTAGGGGGCTGAATAGCGCATTGAGCAAACAGACATAATCGGCTTGCCCCAGAAGTGAGTGTTTGACAGGCTTTTCAACTCTTCCGCGAGTGCTGCTTTGAACAGAGTTCAGGGCGCTGGATATTCTCTTGTGACATCATGAAAGGCTGCTTGTTGCGCAGTAACAGCTCAAGCAGACCCGAAAAGTCTCCTGGGAAGTTATTCGATGTTAAAACTTCGAGATTAAGTTTATCAAGTGTGCAGATGTCTCACTTTATATCCCTTATTCTCAGGATTTAATTCAAAATCAGATTATTCAGACAACGCGCTATGTTAACGCACGGAGTGGCTATGTTATATTCGCATTTATGTAGATTAAAAACATCTTATTTAATAAAGAAACATGTACGACGTTCTTGTGAGTTATCTGTCTAATGAATAACAGGAAACCTTAAAGTTGATTTTTATATCTAAAAGAAATTAAAATGCCCCAAAACAAGCCGGACTCTTGACATTACAGCTTCCGTAGCGTGCGTCAGGGCTATTCACAATCTCTGTTTATTATGTTGTTTTTTATCTGTGGGGCTTGCTGCATAAAAAGTTTTCGCATTCAAGTGTAAATGACGTGCTGTCTTAGCTGTTCACGCGCCCACAGTTGTGTTGTAAAGCGCCGCACACTTGTTTTAGCTACATTGAGCTTGCCGATACCGACGCTTCTTTCTATCCAAGTGTGATTCGACAGTTGCTGATGAGCAAATTCTCGTCAGCACGTTTGGCAAACGTCTTTGCCAAACGTGGCAAAGAAGTTTGTCACTTCGTCATTTCTGCTCGAAAGAAAAACAGAACATTTTATAGATTTTTAAATCCTCGGCTATGGCCCAGCAAATTCAGGTGATTGATTCATTTGTTCTACTCTATTTTTACTAAGAACTGTTTACAAATACAAAATCGCTCACTGAGAAGCGCATCACGCACTACGCGCATTTGGGTTCGCAGAAGTTACACACACAAACAGTAGTTATTCATAGTAGGTGTATTCCTTATTTTTTGGGACGCTAAAGTCTCACCGAAGTCTCGCGCGTTTCGTGTCGCCCGGGTCAATAAGCAAAGATTTAGTTGATTCCGGAAGCCAGCCACCGCTTCTTTCTGCCAGTTATTTTGAGGAAAGTTTCGTTTACTAGTTTACAAATTCCAAAAGGGAATAAACTTGGAAGTAATAAGAACATATTGGAATCAACAGGTTCCAGTATGTTCACTGAAGTGTTTACTACACACGCGAGAGGTTCTCGATCTTCGCTTTTCTATTTTCGATTTAAAGGCACATATCACTTTCTTAGTTTCATTTTGTGTGAATCATAATAAAAATAGATACATTCTTTTCGCCATGGTAGACGTTGTAGTGGGGTAAAGCGCTGGATATTTTACTTCCATCGTCCAACATTTTGTACTGCGGGGTAGTGAACACCACACCACCACCCGAGCCCTTCGACATCTCAGCGCCAAAGGTGTTTGTTCGCACGACTACGCGTGTCGCGGTTTCAAGCTTTTCTAAAATGTCCTACTGCCAATATCACTTCATCAAATAAACACAACGCATGAAACAGCTTTGCCGTGCGTTGCCCAAACAGCGCATGAAGCTAGCTGCCGAGCCGAGCAATCCAAGATCTGCGCGGTCCGTCCCAGTCTGTCCTACCGGTGACGTCACAAACGATGATGATGATAGCTAGAGAAGCGCCCCCTGTAGTTCGCGCACGCCGTCAATAGAGTAGAGATCAGTGCGTAAGACGGCTCGAAGCTTGGAACGGCGGTGCTCAGAGCAAAGAATATTGATAATCGCTCTCGCTTTCACGCAAAAAACTAGCACGCCTTCCTGTCAACGAATGTTAGAAAGCTGCCGCCCCAGAGTTCACGACATCGTCGTAATATGAAAGAAGTTAGATAAAAATAAGAAATGAAAACTCACGTTTTTTACACGTTCTGGAAGAGAAATACTCGTATCGGTTACATGCTCCTACGAAACGTTATATAATTATACTCGGGGGTTCACTTAAATCAGCCCGAAAACGAAATTGAAGTACCCTTTTAGCAACTCAGGAAAGTAACGTCTCTACTGTTTTGAGAAAGGGGCGTTCTTTCTGATAGATTTTGTGGCTGTAGAAAAACAAACGCAAAAGCCAGAAATGCTTCGCGACGTCCTATTATTTTTGTAGGAGACGAGGTGGTCGATCGATATCTGCCGCAGCGATAGAATCTTTTTGTCCCAGTAAATGTTTATGGTGTGGGCGATGGCGCCCCGAGCATCGAGCGGCAGAGTAGACTCCTCAAGGAACAGTAAATTGCCACCTGAACCAAGGTTTAAGAGCCAACACGTCAGGCAGCTGATGCGGCCGTGAGCACCGACGATTCCGGCAATGCCACAATAACGAACAAAAACCACAAGAAAATAAAAGTAGAAGACATTTCTTTTTTAGATTCTCTCGTGACGATAAACAGTGACAAGAAGAAGCTTTCAGTCTCTTTCTTGGGGCTTCGTGGGCTTTTTAGGTGATTTATTTGCGGACCTAAACCTTTGGCAAACGATGGCTTTCTTTTGTCTGATACCGTAATAACAAACAAACAAAATATATGGGAGTTGGCAGTTTCACTACCATCGCTATTTTGTAAAGTATGGTTGCCGTAATGTTTGTTTTCTTTATATATATATTGAGGGGGAGTATATTTTTTTAATCACTTGCGCGGTTGTTGCCGAAATGAATGTCAGGAGGTGTTCGCTGCTGGCAACAGAAACGACCGCACTCGCCATTTCTAAAAGACATAGGGCAAAACGGTGTTTTCTAGGAGCGAAGCAATTCACATCCGTTGTCATCTGATGAATTGAATTCGCTTCAGATAGAAACAATACAAACTGAGGTAAGACGTTTTGTTTTATTCTGCCTTGTCTGCGAAGAAAAAGTCTGAGGGACGTTTTACTGATGCTGCGGAATATTCTTTTTTTCCAATGCGACATTCCTTTCATCGTAAAAGAAGATGGTATCATATAGAACGAAATTCCACAAGTAAGGCGGATCCTTCAAACAATTCTAAAATTGGCAATAACCTCTATCTCCAGAGTTCTTTGATGCACGGAATGCAGGGTTTAGGAGACGACCGTTTCAATTTGTTTTGAAGATATCAAACAGTCATTTCAGAAAATATAGTTAATATACCTATATTATAATCAACTTCATGTCCCGTGATGTCAATTTCACCACTAAATTTAGCGGGAAAATTGAATTGAAATTTAGGTGGGCCGATCTCTAATTCTCCGCTAAATTTAACGGGGAAATGGATGGACGGACACACGAGAGGACCGACAAAATATTGGTTAAGCATTCCATGCATCAAAACACTCGGTAGTGGCTCAGCAACTCAAGAAAGAGGCTCGTTTCTTCGCCGATATCTGACATTAAAGCCAGGGTCATACTACTTATACATCATACAAAAAACAGTCTCCATAACAATTTGAACGCGAGTTACCGCGAGTCCGTGCTTCGAACGCCGCATGGCCATACCTTCAAGAATAAACTTTAACACGCGGCATTCGAACCACGGATATTGCGGTGACTTGTATTTGTAGACTGTCGTTTGTATGATATGTATAAGCAGTGTGACCCCGGCTTTCGAGCTGTGAGCAAGTGGTCATCTATGCAAAGTCGTATGGATAGACTCTTAACTGTTCACATAAAGGCACTTTAAAAAAAAGAAGATAATATTAGCACTTTCCACCAGTCTGAACTTAAATAACAGTCGGGTTAAACGCGCATGCGCTTTGTTCCATATTAAAAAAAAAAAAAGCTCGTCAACACAGGTAAGAATAGACGGGCAGACAAAAAAAAAAGTACCTACAATCCCTCTTTACCTACAAAGTCGTCTTTCAACCAAATACTCCTGATTCAACGCAGAATTAGCTCATTTGCTTTACAATTTAGTCGGTCCCAAACATAATTTATTAGTTTACGCTGAGTATATATAATTTTTTCAAAAGTCTGGGACATCACCCCTCCGGCGTTGCTTGATCGCGTACTCTGAGTACGCATTCGGCATTGTCGTCAGCATTCGGCGATGACTCGGATCCAACTACACGCTATACGAGTCCAACAGATGGATGGATTTACGTTAATGGCTATACCCTTTGTAACGGTTGGTAGCTTGCGCCACCTAGCCTAAGTCTAGGAAGACAGAGCAATGGTAACCGCCAATGTTGCTCCATGGGCTTTTGCAAAAAAAAAAAAAAAAAAAGAAAAAGTATATTGACAGCGCTAAAACCGCGATCGGACACCGGAGAATACCGACTTGCGAGCACTGCCTCCGCAAAGCATGCACAGTCATTTTATCTGATCTTATTAAGCCAGAGGCTATATGTTTCCGAATTCGAAATTGCCCGCAGACTACCTCATTTCTCTCGTTTTTATTTCTTTTATTTATTTATTTTTCTTGCTTAGAGGGGAGAAAAAAGGGGGGAAGGGGAAGTAGGTCGTTTTTTTTTTTACTTTATGAGAACAGAACATAAATATTCGAACGCAAAAATCGATATTCCGCCGACGCAGAGCCGTCCTGTTCTGCCGATATAACGTCAGCGATGCTACGATCAAGGTCGCTTCAACGTTCGCGCAAAATTGGGCGTTATGCTCCGCGGCCTCCTTGCGCCCAGCAAGGTTTTCGCTGTCGACGAGTCTGCGACGCGTAGTCGACCAGACGAGGGCGCTGAACCGAGTGCGAGATTGAACGTGCCCCTCTGGGAAAGGTGCCTCCTTATATAAATGCAAATTAGCCTAGGACCGAGGAAACGTCCCCGAGCGGTAAACAGGGCACCAGCGTGCAAGCCCGGCAAGCTGGCCCCTGTCCGAGCTCTTTGTTTTCCCCGACGCTCCTTGCGTTGCTCAACACTCCTGAAAATGTTTGTGAGCTGACTTTCCTGTGGAACGCAGAAAGTACCAATCACGGCAAAGTATAGAAGAAAAATCACAGCGAAGTATGATGCTCGGAATACGATTAGATTTCAAAAATGCGATGAGCGGAAAGACAAAGAGCAAGCGAAACCGCATGCCTATTGTCCCTGCGCAATGTGTTTTTGTTGTGTTTTTTTTTTTAATAGTATTTTGAGGGATGCCATTCTTTGAGATCCTCGTGTTGTTCGCTGCGATGGGCTGTCTTTGCGTTCTGTAGGGACGTCGCCTCCTATACGTTTATTTAGAATAAAGGGTGCTCGGAGCATACACAAGATCAGCGAAGGTTGTTTGAAAGTATGATATTCTTTTTGGCGAACTCCTAATTGCTCTAATTTGTACGCTTCCTAATTTCGTAAATTTCTCGCTCCTTAAATACTTCATTGTATGTATAGGGCACTGGTTGTAAAGGACGCTAGAAATATTTTTTTCCTGTATTAGTGCGCGCTAGTGTACAAATGTATTCACGATCTGCGATTAGAAGGTTTTAAAATGTGTGCTACGAGTCTTGCAACAAAGTTTCTTTGAAGTTGATCCATATATTTTTTTAATCCCTACCGGCCACCTACAAGTAGGAGTGAACAAGCTGAGGAATGCATGAAAGCAGTGTAATAAAAAATACAGGCGAGCTTGTGAACTTTCAACATACGTGGAATCCCGAAATTGAGATTTTCCCCCTCTCCTTTTTTTTACTTGTGGTTGTTCTAATGTTTTTCCACGATGTCGCAATCGATGAATATTCTCCACGCGCGCTGAAGCCACTTTAAGCTTATTCTCAAATTCCAGTGAGAATCAATATCACAAGTACTTTTGCTTTCTTATGTCTATAGCCAATACTCTGCCAAGAGCGCCCAGACCTCTCGGTCCCCGTCGCCATCCGCCTCCTCCATTCCCCCGCCTTTGTCAAATAAACACTTTTACTTTTACTTCTCCAGCCAAATATAATCTGAAAGCTTGAAAAAAAAATAAAATAAAAAACAATATATATATATATATATATATATATATTATTTTGTGTGTTGTGTGTTTGTGTGCGTGTGTGAAGAAGTTGATTGTGTGCATAAATATTATAAATCCGAGAGCTCGAAGGAGGACGTCTCCACGCATTGTTGTACCGCTGCAATACCTCTGGGGATTCGTTTTTTTATTCGAGGCACGTCCCCAATGCTCATATAAAATGAGGAAAAAAAAATTCTAGGATGTGACCTGTTTCTTTCCGCTTGGGTTTCGCGAGCATTTATTATCTCTGCATGAAACCCTCCCGAAACCACGGATTTTCAATCCAAGCCGTATTACCTCCACTGCGACGTACATCTTGTATCCAGTAATATGGCTACCTGGATACCATATAATGCTGGTTCTGAATTCATATGACGTGAGCCCGTCATTTGGTTGTAGATTATCACGGAATGCAATCTAGCGGCTACTAATAATCACAGGCTTGACGTGGTACGAGAAGAAATACTCCGAAACCTCACGGTCATTGTGAAATCCTGAGAATCGCACAAACTGTATGTCGGTGCGTGATGCAGTGGAAACAAGGGCAGCAATAGCTTTAGGTCCGCCCACTAATCGTTCTAACCAAAGCTCGGCGTTTTGATGCTCCGACGCCCTCTCGCCTCCTCCTCTCTCTCAATTTCTCGGTGCATAGACCGTCTACTTTCCCGCGGAGCATTTGGGAGAGCCAATCATAAATACGGACGCTAAATCGTGTTTAGATATTTAAAAAGAAGAAAAAAACTGTCGCGTTGTAACCCTTCCATGGTGCAACGCTCTATTCCACTGCAAGTGTCACTACGCATCCTACTTTTTTTTATTTATTTATTGCGACACGTTGTTAACAATGCCACTACAAAATAATTGTGACCCAGAAAACTCAGCAAGCATAAACCAAAGCACGTGCGAACTTTGGAATATTCGCGCACACGGCAGTAGGCTTACGAAAATGGTAGATCTGATGACGACAATTTTTTATGAGGGCGTTACGACGCAAGACACTAAGCGTGATATACATGAGAACGCAAGGGAATTTTGTCATAGTTACGCAAGCACGGAGCAGGGAACTGTACGAGACATGGAGGAGGGAACTAAGAGGGATGACAATGCACAATAAATAGTCGACGAGAGAACCCGCGTTTTGATGCAGTTTTCTCTCATTCTTTCTAAAATCTTTGTTCGTGCTTTTAATGCGCGTCGCAACGTCATTTTCTTTTTACGAATTTTGTTATCTTTGCGTTTATGGCCGCTTGCCGCGTGACGTGCGTCACTGTCACGATCGCAGTTATCTGCGGGCCGGCCGGAAAGCTTCGGAGGGCCGGGTCTCGCCCGTGTGCCGGGATTGGGAGACCCCTGTTTTAGGGTTTATTTCCTCGAGGTGCGTGCTACGGGCAAGCTATATTGGCGACTTCTGCGCGACATCTACGGCACCTAGGGACTAGAACAGAAAGTGGCGGCGGCAGGTTTGATCGCGAGCTTTCCCGAGCCAACATGATATTCACGGTGCCTGGCGGCTTAAAGTCGAAGCCGTAAAAGTATATGGGAAAAAAACACGTCATGAAAATCGCCAATAGAGTTCCAAACGGCAGGTGAGTGGATTTATATGTTTTTATACACACTAAGAAATGCCTGCGCGTCTACTTACCCGCAAAACACTCGAAGAGCCAATGTCTGCGATCTACGAAATTAGCTCAGCGAATGAAGAGGCGGAAAATCCGTTTAGACCTCAAAATTAACTCTGCGCTGTGGCATTACGCAATGCAATCATGACGCTTTTCATTGCGAAATGCCACAGCGCAGACTTCATTTTGAGGTCTAAACGGATGTTCCGCCTCTTCGTTCCCTGAGCTAATTTCGTATATCACTTAGATTGGCTCTTCGAGTGTTTTGCGGGTAAGTAGATGCTCAGGCATTTCTCAGAATGTATAGCTGAAAGTATACCGACCCAAGATACCATTACCACCACTGTCAGTTTACCTGAAAAACCAAAAAAATTTATGTTTTTTTTTTTTTTTTTTTTTTTTTGTGAATTAAAGTGCACTGTTTTGTTCGAAGTGTGTTAGGGGTTACACGTGCTTTTAAATGATGTATGTTTCAGCTTCCATTTTTCGTTCAATATATATCTAACTTTGTGGTTTAGGTTAGAGCCTCAAATCTTGATTTCCAGTGGCATATCTCATATCAAAGGCACGTATATGAGTGTACGCCTACGCAAAATTTATAAACGTGTGAAAACAAAATTCTGACCGAATGATTGATTGTTGTTTATCTTTATAACATTCGTAATTTTCCGCCTGATAATACTATGAAGCAATAGATAAATAAATAATTCCGGTCATACCATTTATCCTGCTTTCCGCACGGAGAAAGTGAGAAGCTCTGATCAGTTTTACAATATTTTACGAAAACCACGTGCTAGAGCGAGGGTGTTCTTTTGTGCCCTATAATTTTCGAATTTGCCACCAACGAACGCGAGCGCGAACGATGGCGCAGAGATTAAAGCCGGCGGATATGAAGAGTCGGGTATTTGGGAGAAATCGGAACCGTGTTTTTGTCACCGCAAAAATAAAGAATGCGTTACCGAACGTTCAGTTTCTGCCTAAATGCATCCCAAAGATCTCAGAACCTGCATGCCGATATCTGCTTCAAAAGTTCTAATTGGTTTTCGAAAATTTTTAGAACAATAAATCGAGACCCATTTCCGATAGTGAACTCCTTTCACCTTTATGCATAAATAGAAAAATAAAAAGAGAGAGTGATAACTTTATTACATGATTCAAGAACGAGTCGTGTCATCTCGCACAACGACAATTTTCAATAATCGCTTATAATTTATAATTGGTGAATCATATAAACGCAATTCCTGATACTTTGCCCTCCGCTCCCAATTCCGCTAGAGCTATTCACAACTCCAGCGCCCTATAGACGGCGGGACAGTAGTTCCAAGATGGTGGAAGAGACGAAGATAGATTTTCCTTTAATGTGCCTGCTCGCTCATGCCGGTCAGTGCGCTTGAATTAATTGATATGGCTTCAAATGCTAAAAGAGTGGAAGAGGAGCTCATCACCGGTCACGGACATTTGATGTGCGGAAACATAACCGAACTTGCGAGGCTTTGTGGCGGGCGAGCACGTTTTGAGTGCCGGTCACGTCATTGTGTGCGGTAAAATATTTTTGTAGGTAGTGAAAATATTACGGTGATCGCGATGTGCCTGGCCACCGATGCTCTGAAACCTGGGGCGTACAGTGTGACCCTCAAGCTCCTCTAGAAGAGCGTTCACAGCATCTCTGCGTCAGGCTCTCCGCTCATTACACACATCCGCTGTTTTAGCGCATGGCATCATGTGATCATCCTGCGCCGTGGTTGCTAATAGGCAGTTTTAGCATAGCGTGACTGCAGGCTACCGTAAGATGAGGCATTGCAACCAGATGTTTGGGCTGCACCTTTGAAGCATTATTTCCAGCGCGCGCCATAGCGTTGCCGCGCCTACGTTCGCCTGCGGTAACGCAGTGCAAGAACTGCATAATAACGCCTTCGGCGTGTTTAGGGCCTTTTTAAATTTATTTCTCTGTCAGAAAAGATATTGAACCATAAAGTATTCTTACTCATGTGTACCGTTCTTCGCATCGACGTGACCCGCCTCGCCAGAACTCCCGTTGTAAGCACACCTCACGATCGACCCACAGATGCACTTAAGGATGCTGCGAGCATTTCTTTATTCATTCCCCTTTATAATTAACTGAAAGAAGGTATGCACAGTCTGCCATTCAGAAGTGCTTGGGGGCGAACTGCCGAGTTCCTTGTCACGGCCTTTCAATGCATAAGATGCGAACCCATTCCCGATGCATGTTTCTGCTCGATACACCGTTGCTCTCCTGCTTTCTCGAAAGAAGAGACTTTACGTAAATCGAACGCAAAGGATTAGTACTATACTTGCGGGAGCTTTTGCCGTCATATTGAGCAAAAATTGTGCTGACGACTGCAGTACCTGAAATCCGCACGGTGTGCGATCTACGAAAAGTCCCATGAAATGAGACATCCCGGCTCTTGGTGCAACGCTCTTGCGAAACAGACCACAATTCTTATTTGCACGCCTTCGGTTTATTCGTGTACTCTCGTAGAACATCCACCCCCTGTACCAGCCATAGGGTAACAGTACCAATAAATAAATAAATGAAAACTGCACGATGAACGAACATTCCAACCAGAAAGACAGCACCAAGCCCGACAATCCCTGCCGCGTTCTCCGCCGCCGTCCCCGCTCCTCTAGTTCTTTGTTCATCCGTGAGTGGAAAGCGACGGGCTGGAGTTGCGAATACATTTTAGAGGAGATCGAGAGTTCAGCGATCCGTAGTTTAATTTTGCGGTGAGAAAAACGTAACTTTCTTCTCTCCAAAATACCTGTTCCTTTTTTTCTTCTTTTTTTTTAAGAACTGTGCGAAGTAAGAGGCGTAGACGCACTGGGAGGTTTTATTTGAGAAAAATGTAAACTTTATGCTGTCAAGACCGGTTATAACAAAGTGGGTTATAACGAAATAGCGGATATAGCGGAGTGATATTCGATTCCCGTTGAGTTCGTTATAATCGGTCTCGACAGGAGTGTTAAAATTCTTGCCTCCTCTTCTTTTTCACTTTTGTGTAAATAAGATACCACATTGACTATGTTTATGGATAGAAACTGGGGGAGAGGAGGAAACAGGGACACCAGGGCCGGCTTGCTAGAAGGAGTGTCTCAGTTGAGACTGCTCAAAGAAAGCGCTGCCAAGGCTCGGGCGCGCGAGCGTCTGAGACTCGGCTTAAGCTCGAGCGCTAGCCTTGACAGCGCTTCGTTTGAGCAGTCTCGACTGAGACTCTGCTTCGAGCAAGCCGGCCCTGAACACCGAGCACTGATTCGAATGATTAGTCGATAGTCGCGAGGCTACTCGACTTTGAACGCGTTCCAACGCAAACGAGGAGCGTCCGACGCTCGCGTTCGGCGTTCTAACGGGTTCCAAAAGTGAGTACAGACAGGGACAGCCAGCCTTTCGTCCACCGACTAATCATTCCAACCAACGCTCAGTGTTCTGGTTTCCCCGCGTGTTCTCGTCTCCCCCTCTCCCTCAGTTTATACCCGTATCTTTATTTCTCGGCTCACATATATCGCTGAATTAAGGCAGGTTAGATATTTGAATATTTTTACTTGAGTAGTACTCAGTTATGTAAATTTTTAATAAACGTTCTGAAAATACGAAGGAAAATTTAAATTGGTAATGACAAACTCTCCCCCCCCTTTCCCCCAATAAAAAAAAAAAAGAAACGAAATAAATCCTATAGTAGTTTTCCGGTTACCGCCACCGTAATCAACCCATCTTTTTGTATTGTTTCTTGTTTATTGGTTGGATTCTTCATTTCAACTTCTACCCGGCCGTGATTCATGTTGTACAGTGTACTCAAATCAATGAGTTAGAGACGCGCACGTTACTTCCCGACAAGATATTTCTCGATATGATTTCTAACCATTTGTTTTTCTCAAATAAATCAATATTTTTTTTTTCGTTTTTCTCTCAGCCTTTTCTCCCGAGCAGCCAACTACGCAGTCCCTAAAAGAGAAGCAGATCGCGGCCTATTGTGTTCATACCCCTCTCGCGATTTCTTCTTCCGCGTTCAATATCGACTCACGCCCGATCTCAATGGCGGCGGAGCGTCAATAGAACGTTCGAGTAGATCGCTTTAACGGCTCCTATATGGCAACATCCAATGAACATGCGACAGGGAGTTTTAGCAGACCGTTCCAAACAACCCCGATAACGAAGCCCGCGATGACGATACGATGCGCGCGCAGAGGCGTATGCGAAGTATGGGGTATCGTTACCGAGGCTGTGCGGAGCGCAGGTTTGTCTGCTTCTCGCACGGGGGGTTGCGATGATGCCAGAACGCCAAACTCTTATTGGCGGACTGAAAAAAAAAAAAAAAAATAGTGGGTAGATTTTGAGGCATCTAACATTAAGATCTACCCACCATCCTTTCAATCAGAGCCAATCAGAGCTCGGAGTCCTTGTGACGTCACCGCAACTCCTGTGCAAGAAGCAGACGACTTGCTCTCCTTGCGGGGTTGGTTTAGTGGGAGGCAGCCATCAAAAAATGGCGATGAGCGTGCGGTGACGATGCACTTTTTGCGATGTTTGATTGGCTACGTTGGACCGTAGCATCGACTGCCGTTGGACCTGATTGAAGTGACACGGAGTGTAGGTGTTGCTAAAAGAAAAACAAATAAAAATCTTCGGCGCGGAAGCAACGCGTGTACTGTACGAGCCAAAGTGAATATATCGTCGGAGCGCCCCCGAGCTTCTGTCTGTGAATATCGAACTGCCTCGTGCTCGGCAACGGAACAAAAAAAAAATAACTCTCTCATGGGAACGTATACTTGGTCCAAGCAGGGCATGTCTCGGGAAGAAAGACGAAGGAGGTCGGCGCCGGTCTTCCCGAGAGAAATTTCCTCGGAGTGAGAGACACGGGAGACCACGGGAGCGTCGGAGCGACTATGAGCGTTGCGAAAGGAAACGCGGTGCTCGTGTTTCGCAACGGGGAGTTTGAACCCTGTCTTCTTCTCCAGAGGGCTGGGAGAGGTGAAAAGAACGTCATATTGCGGTGTCTCATCTATCTAATCATTTGTTTGCTTGTCTCGTTCTAAGACATCTTCATTTTTGTGGATCTTTCATTCGGTAGTTGTATAAAAAAAGTTTAATTTAAAAAAAAGAAGTCACAAGAAGGTGTAACGCAAAAGTGAAACACGTAACTTTCTGCTCTATTTATCAGGAAGACCTCAAATTTCCGCCTTAACATTGTCGTGGGGATGAAGAGCCCTTGCTTTTCTTTTATGTGGGCCCTTCGTGATAATGGGAGACTCTTAAAACCACTGCTTTTACGTGTATTTTTGTTTTGACCGTTATTACGAGTACTACCACTATGTTGCTACCCCTATTTCTAGCAAGAAAGAGTAGAGAAGGACCGGAACTTTATGGCCGGGATTGCACTGCTTATATATCATTTTACTTTTTTTACAAACATGAACCACTGATTGCGTCTAAGCGACTTCCGGTTGCTTCGTCTTTGCGAGCCTCTTGAGTTTGCTTATGTCACCAGTGCTAAAAAGCACAAATGCTACACGAAAAACAAAGTTGGAGCTTTAGCGAGGGCCTTCGGCTCTACGATTTAACGTCTTAGATTAGACAAGTTGGTTTGCAAGAATATTTTAAAAAATTAATCAGATCGCGTGCTTTTTGTTTTGTTTTTGTTTTACTTATACCCGGAGAAGTGGTAGTTAAATGTTTAAATTGACGTTTCAACCAGCTCGGTAATAAGGGGGGCTTTGTTCATGCTTTTTTGTGAATTGAAAGATCGCATGGACGTCATAGAGTGCCTTCATACACACGTGCGCATTTGCTTGAGTGGTGACATCTCAACCATTTTTCCGCCGAATCGGTTTTTTTTTTTTTTTTTTTTTTACGTATTTTGAAGTGCGCGCAATCCGGTATCATTCAGCTCGAGCGCGTAGCTTTGGCTAATTCATAGACGCCATTTTACCACCCAAGTCATGCACCGAGTGCGCCAGAGCGTCACGCGCTGGCACTTTCAGGGCAACAATGGATGTCTTCACCCTGAGACAGTCAGACGTGTAGGTGCCCTAGGACGTCAAAGATTGGAGCACCGCCTGGTGGCGTTTGCTAAACAAAAGTGTCTATAAATAGCACAAAAGTCAGTTTACAGACACGAGTCACCTCAATGTCCGTGGTTCGAATGCCGCGTGTCAAGTTTCTCCATAAACCTCGTTGCAATGCGGCATTCGAAGCATGGATCTTGTGGTGACTGGCGTTCGAATCTGTTTGCGGGCTGTCTTTTGTATGATGTATAAACAGTGTGACCCTTGCTAACCGCTACAATTGAGCCATGCCTCGGAGCTCCAACACATTCCAAGACTTTGACTTCGTGCCTGTAACCTTCGATGCGCTCCAAGCTAAGCTAAAATGCGTGGCGTCTCAGAATTCAAGCGCGCTAAGCTCGCACCGGCAATCTGGAAGAAAATGCTTCCAAAACTAACTCATTAAACGGGTGCAACGCGGGCAAGCATAGAGCGCCGCGTTACGAAACCTTTACTGCGAAGCAAGGTTGTTTTTTGAACATTATAGTTGGTGCGGTCCTGTGCTACGCGCCTAACAGAGGTCGGTCGTCCACAATGCGGTCGATGTCTGCCCCTGACACGTGCCGATGCGAAGCGGTGTTCCTTTTACCCGCAGGGCACGCCCCTCGTGCCCTGTGAACTTCCACGTCGGCTGGGCATTTCTGCTAACTAAAAGGTTTGAATCATCGTCTCCTGCGCTGGTAACAGTTTGCATCGTATATTTGTGTGTGTGTGTGTGTGTGTGATTTTGGCGAGCTGGTGTCATGGCCATTGAACCTCCCTTGATAGTTAGCCGATGCATCCACGAAGCTTGCCAACAGAAGCGCGTTTATGCTGCAAAGAGTATACGAATAATGTTACTAAAGTGTGTCGAAACATAGCGCAGCGTATCGAAATATGTCTTATTTTCGGGTTTGAATTTACTTCTCATCCACTGAACCTTTGGGGCCTGCACACAAGTAGGCTATTGAGCCTTGAACTAATAAAACTGCGCGGGAGCTGATTGGTGCTTATCACTAGAACCCTGCGCGGATAACAGTTTCATCATCGGCATCCGATCCGCATCCGCAAATTTCCGAACCGCGTCCAACACGCAATCCGCGTATTCATGTTATATCATTAAATCTATTGCGTGAATGAAAAAGAAAAGCGCCTGGATGGTACTTCATAAGACGTTTGCTTATCTTTAAGCACTGTGTTCTATCGTATCTCTATTATAAGGAATCATTGTTCCAGAAACGCTTCGCTTCGTTGGAAAGATGATCGCAGTATGGGATAGTCCTGTTAGCCTGCGACGCCGTGCCAAGAAAATGCTCTCAATAGGAAGGAAATATCTTGGGTTCTTTATCTGCTGTGTAACACCCATTTTAAGCTGAGCCGTATTTTCTAACCATGAAAGTTAATAAAGAACAGATTAATAATATTTTGCCACTTTCTTTAGGCTGAACAATAAAAACATGGGAGAAGGCGGTCACTTACCGCAGCGAACTATGGTACTCGTATATTTACGTGATAAGACATGAGAACCCCACTGGAAAAATATCAAATATTCAATAATGGAAACAGTTCCTATTGTTTTCAGTATCAAACACGAATCCGCTACTGCGTGCTCCAAACCACATACTTAGCAGCAACTTGTCAACTGCTAACAAAAAAAAAACGATAAAACTACCGCACACACATGTACCGTTTTATTTGTCAAGGAGGCTTTATTCTTCTACCTTCTTGTAACTTGTACGGTTTGGGCTTTTTTTTTTTTTTTTTTTTGCCCGAAAAACGTTTTCCACTTTTTCCCAACTAAAGAAGAACACGCTTTCCCAAGACAATTGACGCCCCTGTGTTGTTTTTTTTTTTTTTAATTTCTTTTAGGGACAACATTTTTGGCGAGATAGGACGTTCTAAAACGATCTTTGATGCGAATTAAGTGTTTTTTGGCGCACAAAAAAATGTTCTGCCTGGGCACCTTTATTTTGAGAAAATAATTTGCTCCTGCAAAATATTCGATGATCCATTACATAGCATCTCTCACCTATTCACACTTACACCTTGCGGTCGCACATCCTTGTAGGCAGCCTCGGCAAAAATGTAGATCCAGACCCGTGAATATCCGCATCCAATCCGCATCCGCAGGCCCTGGTATCCTCATCCGATCCCCACTTCGTAAAATCTTATTAATATTTATCCGTCTCCGCGAGTTGACTGCGGATATCCGCGATTGATTCGCGGGTGATCCGAGGATATGCAGGGCTCTAGCTAACACGTACATGCCTGAACTAGAAATTTGATTTAAAAAATGTTAAAAAGTAGCCTCGGTCGTCGTCGTCGTTGTTGCTTTTGTTGTTGCTGTTGTTGTTGTTGTTGTTGTTGCTGTTATTGCTGTTCTTTTAAATATCAGGTGCGGCATTGTATGAAACGTTTTCCCCATATTAGTGGACTTTCTTGGTCATATGACCAAACGAGATTTTCAAGAGTTTAAATATTTTTTTTTTCCAACAAGAGCTAGAAGATACTTGAGTGCATTCAGATGCAGTGACTTGAGAATGTGTCTTTGAGGAGCGATTCTCAAAATGCGGTAGGGGTCCGTACCGATTCGGGGATTGCTCCACCGGGGATAAACAGGGGCAATGAACAGGATTGGAATCGTCGGACCGAACATCTTTGCAACTAACCGAGTTCTCATGAGTCCCAATCCGCTCTTGCGAGTACCTATTGTTATGAGAACTTATTGAACGCAGCCCTTCTCGGAGAAAACCCTCAGATACGTGCTGCCATTTTCCCTTTTCCTGGCGAGACCGCTATGTCCGGACTCGTCCGCAGGATGTCAAAGACAATAAACGTGATTTATAATATGGAATAAACCGATCTCACACAGCGTTTGGAGCACGCGATAGGCCACCGTAACTTCCGCCAACGGGAGGCAGGTGGTAGCGCACCAGACGGCTCGTGCGGAAAGACTAAAGTTCTCTCCACGCATTGCGGCAGGGGTGGCGCAGCCAAACTGGCTGGTGAGATCGGTTTGTTGACGACTTGAGCTTTCTCTGAATTATGACGACGTAAGCCACCTAAACCGGAACGAATCTAAACCTGCCAGCAAACGAGTGTAAAGTTCTCACAAATGCTTGTTCACAAAAAAAGGAAAAGAAAAAGGTGTTTTTTTTGTGTGTGTGTGATTTTGCGCGTGATTCTGGCGTGATTGGATTAGTCGGCGATAGAAAACGCACAAAAACGACGAGAGTTATGACGATCCGCTTCTGACGCTGCTCGATGGACTCCATCGGATCTTATCAATGAAAGGATGGATGGACAAATGTTAATGGTTATACTCTTCGTTAACGGGCGGTAGCTTGCGCCACCTATAGCCTGAGTCTAAAAAGAGAAGCATATGATTCCTCCCGCCCTTCTAAGCCCATCACCAGGCAGTGTGGGATACCACCAGGATGACCTTTGGCAGATGGGGTAAAACAAAAACTAAACAAACATCGCTCCCCTCTCTCCCCGCCTCTTAACCCCCCCCCCCCCCCCCCCAACCTTTCCCGCCTTTCCCGGCGTTACCCCAACACCGGAGCCACGCGGAGGGAGTTGAAACGGAATATAAAGGCGATGTTTATTGGTCAACATGGGGTTTCAAACTCAAAGCCTTCGTTTGACCGGAACTTATTCCGAAAATTTGTTTAATTTACTATTTATACGTTAGCGTCACATTTCTGATTTGTTTCCTTCCAACCAGCTTTGGGGAACAAAAAATATCGTGCGTTGTCAAGGGCCTTTGGGGGGATTCTATTTAAATTTAATTAAAACGTATTCCCGAAACGTAAAAAGCACAAAGTTGTTTCTGAGCGAAACAACCAAACAAAAGGCTAAATATTTGCATTAATTTAAGCGTATTTAACTCATCTAAGATACTTTTCAAAACTTGCAGAAAAAAAAAATATATGACAAACTACCGCCAAATTTTTCGAGCGCGGGCTCGGTCATATATGATGTATGCAAGTGATCAAGCACCGTTAAGCTAGCCTGAGCCGCATAAATAAGGTACGCAGATATACATAATATATACACACTGCAGCAAGTACGCATTAAAAAATCATAAAAATTCAAGAACAGTTTGCTCAAAAAAAAATTGTTTTGTAGTCTTGAACCTAAAAAATGAAAAGCATCCCACAGCGTAATTAATTTACTACACGTTTTTTGGCATATATATATATATATATATCAGGTTGAGCAGACAAAAACCTCGCATCGTTATAAACATACAAAGTCACAGACAGGTTAAAAAACGCAAAAACGAAGTGCGAAGCAAGTATTACGTACTTGCTTCGCACTTCGTGATTGGTTTCTTTGGCGCTGTAATTAGTTAGTGTCGCAATCTGATTGGTTTCGGAGCGTTAATGAGATCTTCAACGCTCGCCACGCCTTCCAAAGCTGTCATTGTCTATGGGTGGGGTTGTTTGTACGTGATTACTCCCATCGGCAGTCAACGGTGTGACGCTTAAACAACCAATCACAAAGTAATTCGTTAATCGCGGCAGACTTCGTTCGCTTCGACACGTCCTTCAGTCAGTCAACAGAGAGGTGAGAACAAGTTCCGTAACGAAGCGGGCAATTCAATTTCCTTGTCCGGCGCCAATGTGCGACGTCCTTATTTCTTCCTCGCGAGGCTCGAGAAAGGCCTCGGGCAGCCAATCTAACCGGGCTTCCACGCGCTTCCTGAAAACAAACGATTTCCTCGAAATGAAGTAAATTAGGACAAAAATCTGTCCAAGCTATGAAAACTGTTTTTTTCCCCTTTGACCTTTCTTCTATTAAATATAATATAGTTTGTTTTTGTTTTTTACAGGGGTAGTCGTTTGTGCTGTTACGGTGGCTCCACCTCCGTTCCCGACGCACCTCCGAAAAGGGCGACCTCCCCAACCCCTCCGGCAGCCGCCGCTGCGAAATACCCACGGGGCCGAGCTGCGCGTACACGCTCCCTCGCCTCCCCACCGCCGCCGCCCAGGTTCCGTTCTCGTGTACTCTCCTCGCCTCTACATGAACAACTAGCATGCGTACGTACTTTCGCTTCTTCCACCGCATTCGCGGTTCGCGGGAGCCCCTCATTCTAAAAGAGCGTTTCAGCCCTACCAAAAGGCACATCTCCGTGCCCTTCTCCAACACATGCAAGAGCTCACACAAGCGCTCCACCACAGAGCGCATCTCCTCACACGCGTTTCCTACGTCGATTCGACTGAAATCAAAGAACCCATTGCCAACATATTACAGCAGACTGGCTCATGGCAAATCTCCTTCAGAACGCCTTTCTACAACGCGACAGCTACCGCTGTCAATCACAGCACACTGTGTGGTTGTTTGCATTTTTTTAATGAATTTATGGTTTCGTGAATAGTGCAACGATAGACAACTTCTCGTTTTCCTAATTTAAAGAAGTCACGGTGTCTACAATTGCGTTATATTGATTTCATTTTCGTCTGAATATTACCTTTAGCGAATACAGACTATCTTACGAAGCGTGTCCAAATAATGACTGTTTTCGAGAAAAACCTATTAAACCTTCAGATTTTTGGTACGGTTTACGCGAAGTGCGGAACCCCCTTGGCCGTAATGGACACTAAACGTAGATTTATCAGCGATTCCAAGGCAATCAGAACATCCGCTCCGCAACCACGGATGCTATTTGTCTCCGGATACGGTAAATCGCCCCTTACGCCCTGCAGGGCGTAAAGGGCGTTAGAAGCAACATCTGTGTGGTCTCCCATGGGAGTCCACATAGATGTGTTTGATAGCGAAAGGCGGCGCGGGACTATGCATTAAACACAAGCTCAGGAAGCCGGCAAACATTTTACGCTCTGATTTGCAGTCACGTATAATGGCAATAGGGAGTTTTCTCTATATTTTTTCCCGCCGTCCTACAATTCTCTCCTCAATCCCCTACGAGATCCAAGAGTCCTGTAGACACAACTAGCGGCGCGCACGCGCAGAAGCGTCGTCCTTGTTGCGGGTAAAGTAGCGGAAGGAAAAAAACTGTCTACGAAAAATTCCTAAAGGAGAGATTTAGTATGTCGCTCGTATACCTCCGGTAACGATGCGCGATAACGATACGACGCATGCGCAAAGGCGTCGGCGGAGTATCGGGTATCCTTATCAGAGTCATTGAAACGATCCGCTGAAACTCCCTAGGCCTTCGTTTAGAATTCTGGGGATCGATAGCGTTCTGCAAGTTGTTTTTAGCACTGAAAGGAGTGAAAAACAGGAAACCGGATCGTGATGTGCAGTGTCAGGGATGCAAATGGTGGGACGTCTCTTTCTGGTGCCCAGTCTGCAGCACGCGCCCGTTGCCTTCCGTCGTGCTTCGGCTGCGCGTGCACGCTCAACGCTCGCGAGACGCCCAAGTGTTATCGAAGATAGGAAGCTCACACTGGAGGCGGGACAACTGCAAGATCTTTCGGCAGCCGTCATCCTGCCGGCCACTATACACACACTCATGTTTACAAACAAACCGGAGCGCCCCTAGCGGACGCCACCGACGCCGCGCCTGCGCGATGGGGGTGTGGGCAAGATCTCGCCATCGCCCATAAACAAGGGATGTTGTAGGCGTCGGTGTGAGTCCCCGTGCTCTTTTTCGCGTTGGAATTGTTCATTATACGTCTTCCTGGCAATGTCTTACTACTCGAGCAAACTCAGCGAAATGAACAAGGCTCGTTACACCACAAAATATGGCGTGAATAATGCAACATGTGGCGATTCATTCCGCGTAGACGCCGCAGTATGTACGCTAAAGCCTCATTCACATGGTGAGGTTCTGCTCGCTGTTTACGGTCATGACGTCGCTCAGGCTGCAAAAGCCTGAACCGTAGCTGAGATGCCGACGTCGATACTAAAAACCGCGAGCATAATCGGACCCAGTGAATCAGGCGTAGCAATTCAGTGACGGCCACTGGCAACAATTATCAACATCTCCTTATATCTAATGTTTACACCGAGCCTAATTACCCGAAGCAACCTGGAAACTTAAACGTCTTTTGAGGCCTGCACTTCTTATCGCAATCACCGGGTCAACGTTTGATATACGGGCCGCTGTCGTTTGAACGAGCAAACGACAAGCAGAAACGTTTGAGAGCTGACGACAGCTCGAACGATGAGGCGGCCGTTTGAATGTAATAATAACGCACTGAATGTAGTCCGCAGAAGGTCCGTGCAACTTGACGGTTTACCCGTGTTCATGTTGGAACAAAGCAAATAAGTCTGACGACCACAAGTATCCGTGAATTAAATCCAAAGTGCTTCCCGCCCAAGCGATCGTAATCCGACGATGTCTGTTCTTTTTTTTTTTTTTTTCACGTCCTCTATTACGTTCTCGGACGAACCGAGCAGACAGAAAACGCATAAAAACTGAGCTTCAAACCTTTCCTTACTCTTTTGGTACAACCCCAGTCGCGGCGTTTTGACGAGAAGGCAGGGTTTTGTCCGGTTTCTTCCAAAGTAACACAGGAATGCACGTGCGCCATGGCGACTTCCGCCCACAATCCCAGACCGGACGTGCGCCCGACGCGCCACTACCGCGCCGTGACGTAACAGAGATGAGTTCGTGTATAGTATAGACACTCCTGCAGATTTGGGGGGGAAAAAAGGGGGGGGGGGGCTGCGAGTTGTGTAGTGGCATCACGCTTTGCGATTCGCATGTGGCCTGGAATATTTCACAGCAAAATTTATTTTGCTCTGACGCAAACGCGTACTGCATTTCAACTGACCAACTTGGTGCAATGGATAAAGAAAAACTTCGAGTATACAAGAGACAGCATCGCATAACGATACGCTATATGGTAATACTCTTTTCAGAAAAAAAAAACAACAACCGCATAAAAGAGCTAAAGAATGCAACAGTGTGCCAAAACCAGACGCCAGAGAGCGAGACACACACACGCACGCTTCCTATGTAAGCGTCCTGCAGCTGTGTGTTCAAACTCTGTTTACAAAATAACCGGCGGCGGGCTCATACAACACGTCCCGCAAAATCCATCATCATGTTATTTTTTGAAAGAACTACTTATAAGTTTGAGCTCCGGGGTGTCAAAAAGAAAACATATCATAATCTAGTATGAATAAGTCTGTTTATTATATAATTATCGCTTGGCAGTCATTGAGATTGCTGCATTAGTCGATAAGAACAAGGAAGTATAAATTACGAAGCAAGAAGCGTGAACATCAAAAAACCTCTCGCTGCGTATCTTCGGCTGCCAGAGACTTCATAAACGACTTAGAGATATGTCCCAAACGATCACGTGCCGAGGCTTACGAATTCCATTCTCAGCACTATCATTTCTTCCCGAGAAGTTTCGAACTGCTCCCCCCTCCATCCTTTCCGCTTTCTTTTTTTACGCCGTCGTAACCTTGACGACTTGGAGCACTGTAATTTATTTGTATCTTTATTATGATTTATGTTCTTCAACGGATCGCGTAGATAATATAAATACCACCCCAATTTATTTAAGAAGTCCTTAAACTTATGGCGCTGTCTTTATTACGGTTGCCAAGCTCTCTCCATAATGTTTTTCTCCCACACTCCCTCTTTATTTTTCTGCAGTGCATCGTTACGGGATATTTTTCACTCTTTGTAGCGCACAGAGCTGTATAGCTAAAGACGTCACTGCTGCGCGGTGATCCTTGCACTGCGCTACACACAAGCAATCGGTAGAAACGATGCTGCAGGATACAAGGAGGGGTATAAAAAAATAAGCATGGCTGGTTCTCCCCGCAGTGTGCGTCCCGTCATGCTCGGCGAATCAGGAACAAACGGGCGCGTTACGAGCTGGGGTTCCGGGCGAATCCTACGTTTTCGGCGGAGCAGTTTCTCTCGGGATCCGGGGTAGATCTGGAGGTGGTGTTACCCTTAAAATGACGAACAAGAGTTACACGTGCTGATGCCGATCGCCCCTCGGCAAGCACTCGCTCCAGAAAAAAAAACTATTCTGGTGCATTTCAAAACGACGATTGGAAGGCGCTATTAGCTGAGACGCTGACTCTAGCAAGCCCACGATCTACAGGGTGTCACAAAAGAAAACTTACAGGGTTTTTTTTCACTGAAAAATAAACTAGGCATTGCAAAACGCTCATTCTCCGCCCAAAGGTAGCGCTAGAGGTCACAACCTGATGCCAAAGTTTCAGCACGATCCCATACCTTAATCAAAAGTTATGAGTGATTTTCTGAAAAGCTCAATGTGAAAATGGCGGCCGATGGAGTTTTTGAATACATGGGGCTCTATGGTTACCAGAAACCGAAAACGGGCAAAATGGGCTTCATTTTCCCATTCAAAATTTTATAAAATCACTGATAATTTTTTATTAAGGTATCGGATCGGGCTGAAACATTGGCATCTTGTTGTGACCTCTAGCGCTACCTTTGGACGGAGAATGAGTGTTCGGCGATGCCTAGTTTATTTTTTGCAGTGAAAACACCCCCGTAAATTTTTTCGTGACACCCTGTATAGTCGCTGCTGCTTGTCACCGTGAAGCGTAGGTCGTTTACTTTAACCACGACCGCCACGCAACAGCCGATACTTCCTGCACTGCACCAAGAGCTAACGTAAACGAGGCAGTACTTCAGCGTTCATTATACCTATTAGGAAGATTACCATATGTGAACATGTGAGTGTGAGGAAACACGCTAAATTTCAAGTAAGTGCTGATTAAGTAATTCATGGTGAAAAGCTTATGCCTTTATACGTGAAACCTCGTCAGTTTCACTGTGCTTCACGTACAAAGCACGGAGTGAGGATCCTCATGAGCGGGCTACTGAAACTCACTATCGTCGTCTGCCTCGCGATAAGAACGACTTGGTTGTTCTTATACCGCCGTCACCAGGTTGTACGAAGTCAAAGTCAAAGTCAAAGGTCAAAGCCAAAGTTGTTTATATTGACACAAGCGGGTGTTAATAGAATATCAAGTATATTCAGGCAGGAATCTCAAAGTTTTCAGAGAAAATCGTTTAAGGGACCTTTTTGTAATGCTAAAGTCAGTAAGTCGTTCAAGTGAATGAAAACAATGTGGTAAACTAAATAATTAAAAAGGGCAATGAAAAAAGCCGTACAAAAGAATATTGTAGAATAAAGTGGCGGCATTGATTGTCAAAACGCAAGTTTAAACCGGTGATAGTTCTTATAGTCGCTAATTACAATATATAACAAAGAAAGAGCGTAAGAGATGTAAGACAGCAGTAAACAAAAATGGAAACATCTACGGGATGGGTGACAGGAATCTCGTTTAGCGTAAAACAGTGAAATATAAAATTGAAAGCATATTTCAGTCAGAAATTACAACAAAAATGGTAAGATAACCGTACCGCATGATCGTATCATTATTCCGGAAAAAAAAAGTGTTAATAAAACTGTTGATATTGAACGGCAATCATGATAATGGCACTATTGACAGTATTGCTCCCTCCAACTATATTAGTACTTCATTTTAGCTTTCACGACTCTCCTAGAACGTTCTAGTAGAATTTTATAACGTATCACCTCTTCCTGTGCGGAATGTTCTTGACTACGTAGTTTATAATCATTAACGTAGTCAGTTAAAAAAAAAATCAAAAAGCCGAGACTGGCAACGTTAAAGCAGTCGCCGTCGCATAATGTACGGTTCCTTTTTGTTTACGTTTGTAAGGGTAAGTTCGCATCATTAAACTTTTTTTTCCCATTTTAACATTTGTCTTTCATTTGCTATCCACTACAGTATGTATATTGCAAACCGCCAATCCGACTAGTGTTAAAAGAGACTGCTAACTCTCCCCATTGATGCAGTGGTACCAATCTAATTTTCAAAACGACAGCTTAGAAAATAAACAAACAAAAGAATCGTTATATTACTTTTTTTTTCTTCTGAAAAGCCACTTTCCCGTCCCATCTAGGCCTGTCGAAGTGACGTGCTCGAAAATGTAGACCGCGTCTGAAGCAGATACCCTATTGTCGATAAACGAATCGTCTTGTTCTCTCCCTCGTATCCGACAGACCCGGTCTTGTCTTTGTCACGGTCCCGGCGAACTTCCCGGAGGAAATCCGCTGAATATTCCGACTGTCCTCCCGTGACACACGGAGCTCTCCGGCAAATTTCTCCGGCTCGCGAAGCACCCAAATGCGCACACCTCCAATCGTCGTAACTGTGTAAAGCGAATTGTGTCACACAGATGCATCCACCTTTCATATTGATGATTACGATGTTCGTTGAATGCTTTATAGTTTCCAATAAAAAAAAAAACGCGTTTTAGGCCAGGGTAAATAACCTATGCATCGCAGAAAGTTCAAACTCCATGAGAATGCGACGCTGGTGGTTGGGATAGAACGCGAAAGTTTGAGAGCATGGCGTTATCTGAATCAGAGGAGCGAAGCGCGGTTCGTCTGTTTCTTGCACATGGGTTACGATGATATCAGAAGTCCAAACTTTTATTGACTGATTGAAAAGAATAGTGGGCAGACCTCAAGGCATCTAGCATTAAGCTCTACCCCCTATCCTTTTAATCAAAACTAATCAGAGCTCGGAGTCGTTCTGACGTCACCGAAACTTCTGCGCAAGAAGCAGACGACTTGCCCTCCGCATAGAAAAAAGACTAAAAAAGACTAAATAAAAAGACACTCTAAGAAATGCCTGACCATCGATATGAGCCGTCGTCCACCTACACTCTAAGAAATGCCTGAGCATCTACTTACCCGCAAAACACTCGAAGAACCAATCTAAGCCGCGATATACGAAATCAACTCAGCGAATGATGAGGCGGAACATCCGTTTAGACCTGAAAATGAAGTCTGCGTTGTGGCATTACGCAATGCCAAGCGTCATGCTTGCATCGCGTAATGCCACAGTGCAGACTTAATTTGGAGGCCGAAACGGATGTTCCGCCTCATCATTCGCTGAGCTGATTTCGTAGATCGCAGAGATTGGCTCTTCGAGCGTTTTGCGGGTAAGTAGACGCTCGTGCATTTCTTAGAGTGTAAGCCTGATGTCGTCGAAACAAGGACTGACATCGTAGGCGCTTGAGGAAATTTCTATCAACTAAAAACAATTGTCAGCAACAAAAATAATATTTTTTTCTTCCATTTCTTGGCAAGCTTTCCTTTTCAAATAGAACCTACAACCGCTCACAATGTATTTTTTTTTTTTTTTACGATATTAGGCTTAGGCGGGCGCTAGGGCGGATTTATGGATTAGACTTCGGGGGAAAGGGGGGAAGGGGGGGGGTTCGGAGGGATGACGTCGTGGGCGAAGCTTTGCCCACATCTATTTTGTTGACCTAATATGTCACTAAAACATAAACATCTCTTCCTTGAAAAAGGTTCTGTATGCCGCCGCTTTTCCCATTTAAGAAAAAAAAAAGTAGACCTTGAAGAGCTTAGAAAAAGAAAAAAAAAAAGTCGCCCCCCTTTCATAAAAGCATGGGAGGACGTTAGTTCATAGAGAAGTTTTGTTTTTCTCGAGTATCCTTTGATGATCCAGGTAACGTCATGTTCTGAAAGTTTCGCGTTCTATCCCAACCGCTAGCGTCACATTTTCACGAAAGGGTTATTTTCGTAACCAGGGCCGAAAAACACGGCTCTCTTTTCTCGGAAGCTCCCGGTATTTAAAAACATTCCCGCGACTCAATTTTTTCTCCGTAGCTGCGAGATCGTGCACACTAAAGATATGAATATGCGATCTCATTTTCCTGGAGAACACACAGACACCCAATGACGGCAAATATCAGAAGGATCGCAACGAGTAGGAAAGCTTGAAATACGATTTGACTAAAATTTGCGTTGCTCGCAGGGACAATACGCATGACGTTTTACATACCAATTATGCCCGCGCGCATTTCATTTTTCAGGTCTAATCATATCATGAGCAGCGATATTCGCTGGTATCTTTCTTTTGATCGCAGTAATTGGCTATCTCTAAGTTTTTACGGAAACTGAAGTTCCAGACTATTTTTTTTTTTTTTTTCAGAATGTAGTGTCGCCGGATAAGAACAAACCTGATTCAATTGCCAAATGGTTAAGGTAATTCTCAGCATTGACCGATTAATATCTATGACGAAAGACAAGGCCCGGACAACGTTTCGATGGAAATATAATAAATGTACCGAAGCACGGAGTGAGACCTTTGTTATTTTCTAGAAGTTTAACAAACACAAGGCGTGGGAAGCATCGAGCATCATATTATTGCCTCCCAGCCACTGCAGTTTTGGCATTGGCTGATAAAATCCACAAAAAAGAAATCAAGAAGAAGCAAGATGCTTGATCATAGTAGGTCAAGCCATCCCTTTCTGAAGTTATTAGTTAATATAATGAGAATAAGAAGAGAACTACAGATATTCAAGCACCGCACACCAGAGCAAATCACGCTGATGAATGGGGATTGTCGAACGAATTGTATGACACAAATGACCTAAAGCCTTTGTCATACTGATGAAACATCATACAATTAAACGACAGTCTGCAAGCACAAGTCACCGCAATATCAATGGTGCGAATGCCCCGTGCCAAGTTTTCTCCTTGAACTCATTGCCATACGGCATTCGAAGCACATATCTCGCAGTGAGTCGCGTTCGAATCTCTATGCAGACTGTATTCTGTATGATGTATAAGTGGAACGACCCTGGCTTAATGAAGCGGTGGGCCCGTAGGAAAACGAACACATGAAACGCAATGAGCAGCGTGTCACGGGGCGGATCTATATGCTTCCTGGTATTTTTAGTTCGCCAGAATAACTCTGTTCATTCCAGCCATTGGCCCTCCGAGCTGCAGGGAAATGTAGATGCCTGGTCATGCTTGTTATACAGAAAGGTTTTCGATCCTACAATTGCCTCCGACACGTTAAGAAACGAAGGAAGAGGCTTTTCATTTTCATGTTTCATGTTTCTTGCTGCGTGATTCGTTTTCCGGCGTTTTTGGTGCCTCACACTAGGAAATGTTTACACCCCTGAGGGCCTAAAAACATTGTATCAGAAACTTACACACATGGCTACACCCTTTTCAGCCTCCTTATTTTGACCTTATGCACGCTTTTTTTATTGTAATATATGGCGTGTTGTTCAGCTGTGCATGCCTGCCGAAATTCGCACAAATATCGATTCCACTCGCAGAACGTGACTGGTCTGGTTATAAAGTAGCCGCGGTGCTGTTCTAAAGCAAAAAGAAAAGCTTTCGATAACATTTTTTTTCTATATTTCTCGCAATCGGGCCTATTTTAGGCTTTTTTATTCAATGCTAAGTTCATGCTTACGACTTTGTCGATATTGAAGAAATCGTCACTTCGAAGGGAAAAAAAAACTATATGTGACCAGATGTGCTGTTATCGAAAGGTTGCTAAGCATTCTTAGGCACAAACACAAGTTGTTTGTTTAAGATCCTTTTGCTCTTTCTTCTTTTTAGCTGTAAGAACAATTTGATTCCGAAACGAGAGTGGCAAACAGGACAAACACAACAGCGTCTCCGAACACAGCTATGATTGCATTTACCAAAGCTCTAATCGATGACACAACTATAAATTTAATATTCATCGCTCGGAGAAAGGTTTGTGTGTATTCTTTATAATGTTTCCGCCCCCCATCTCGAGGTTGATTTGTTGTCACTATTCTTCATAAGCGAACCTCAATATTTATCTTAGTCCTTTCTGGGCCCTCATTGTTATGAAATGTTAACACACGCAATTACGATAAGTTGCTTGCTGTAACAACCTAAACCTGACGTATGATTACGCCACTTTCGCTGTTGTCATCGAGAATTCTCAGCAAAATAAAATGTACTAGCCCTGCGACTCTCACCCCACGATGACTTTGATCGTGTTTATGCAGCGGAGAACGCGGAACTGTCGTCATGATTGTTCAATTTCTCGCACGAACCCTTCGACTAGGGAGTTATCGCGCCCAGTATATATTCCTCGGTGTAACACTTTTTTTTTTCGCACACCACTCAACGGTTAGCAAGTTGTCACACAAGGTATACGCTTAGGTGTCACACAACTAAGTTACTCGCTGACAGACCATATTCAGTAACAAACTCACCGTTGGCGCTGGGTGTGTCTTGTGCCGCGTGTAACTCGACCTTGGGACGCGTCTCGGGCCCAGGTACCCAAGCCCTGCCTTCCCGGACGGGCATCTCGGAACTCCGGTGCCAAGCCATCGGAGTTCTCTCGGGACGTTTCTCTTCCCGGCGGCGAGGTGAATCCGACCGACCGGAGCCCAACTCGTCGGCGATGTGTCGGCGCTTCGCGCGGCACACACTAAACATTGTAACACCCATAATCGTGTAAAAAGGGTGTAGGAAGGGTGTAGGTTAGGAAAAACACCCTTTTTACACGCTTTTCACACGATTTCTGAATATCGGTTGGTGTAAAAAGGGTGTGCTGAGGTTCTACACCCTTTACACGCCCTCTTTACGCCCCACTTGCAGCGATGGTGTCTGAAATCGTGTAAAAAGGGTGTATGGGCGAAGTTTACGCCCTTCATCCACACGGTGTGAAAGGGGCGTAATGGTGATGCTGTCAAATACACCCATGATTTCATAGCCGTTCATATTTATTGCTTTGGTGAAACTGTTGCTGGTGTACGGCGGTACAAACATCGAGGGTAATTAATCGCCACACGGAGTCGCGTATGATTAGGAAGTACTAGATAATAGTTTTTGCAACTCCTATTGAACTCTTCGTTCGACACGAGCTCAAAATTACGTTTCGCGCGTGCATCAGTTTTATCGGTTCAACCTTGATTATAGAAAAACTCCTCTCCGCACGCAAAAAAAAAAAAAAATGAATGAAGACGTGTAAATATATACAGCCTAGGCAGCACACACTATTGCGCTGTTATGGAATTAAATCGGAAAGATTGTGCCGATATTGTTTTGGTCTAGCCAATATCTGAAAAGTGGGATGGGTCGCGCCGACGCTATCCTGAGATACCGTACGTGGCGCCGTTTTTGGTCGACTGTCAAGAGTGCCCTGCGTGAATCGGCTATGCCGGCGAAGTATTTCTATTCCTTGACTGTCTAAAATCCGACGTTAAAAAACAATACAAAGCAAGATTAAGTGAAATAGAATCTGCTTACTTTTAACCCGAGAAAGACTTTTTAAGCTGAAGACTTGAACAAACTGTGGCGCCCTCATAGGCAACCTGCAATGCTGTTTGGTTTGGCGCCATCTAGCGACTGAAGCAAGAAATATTGGGTATCCCTGGGAGTGGCGGCTGCATTGTTCAAACGTGAGCTATTACTCTGGTGGCGCCGCTGAGCCTAGTGTCCGAAGCAAGAAATACTGGGTATCCCAGGGAGCCGCGATCGCGTAACGTGCCAGTAGGGCGGAAGCTACGGCCCTGGCGGGCCAATCGGAACGTCACTGCGTATCACCGGAGCGCGCCTCAACTCCGGAGAAGTATCAGGCTTTTCGCTGCGTCATGCTCCAATATGTGTGCGTTGCGCTCGTATACGTCGCGCATTTCGAAGCCATCGGCACGCAAAGTGGGGCTTATCGTTCGCCGTTTGCCAAGTTACAACGAGATAAGGTGTAACCGTGCGATCTCACCCTGCTGGCGCCGCCTGGCCGTTGCCGGCAGCCTATTTCGGATATTACAAACTCACCTGACTGGGTTTCGCACTACTTATAACACCTTCACTGATACTTTATTTTGGAGTGTAACTCTGAAGAAACAATGTCGCAAGACAATCGAAAGTGCCGGATTAATGACACCCCCAGGGACGCGACTCTTATCTCTGCGCAATGACACCGAAATATCTAGCTCTCCGACGCTTTTCTTCTTTTTTTTTCGGTTTTTCTTTGGAACACGTGAAACCCCGTCTTCGGCGGCGTTAAAAATGTTTTTTCGTATTTATCTTGTGATCTCGCGGTCCGTACCAGATCATGCGCGTCTACAGGAGTGGCAGTTTGAGACGCTCAAGGTTGTACTACGCAAAGCAAGCCCTGGCGAGTCCGATTTCGCGACCTTCCCAGGGCAGGGCAGGTGGCAATACAAAGCAGCAGAGGGAGATTAGCGGCTTTGTCCAACCCCCTTTGACCTCGTCTTCTGATAAGCCTCCAAACCTTCTTTTGTGTCTTCGTGTTGCTGTGAGCGAGTGCGAAGGCGACATCTAGCAAATCAGAGGGGTGGCGCAAAACACGTGATCGCTCTCCGTAGGACAAGGACGTTTGGTCGAAAATTTGTCACGTGATTCGCTCTGACGCGCTGATGGGCTACTGGGGCCGTAGTCTTTGTCGTATGCCAAGTTATGGTGAGTTGTAGGGGCCACGTAGGTCCGGTTTACAAAAAGGGGGGCGCCCGTCAGTGTATTCCTGTTTTTCGTGTGGTTCAGTCGCGGCCGTGATTGTTCGTCGTGAACGGCCGGAATACATCCATGCCAACTTTTCGGAAATGGTCGTTTATTTCGTCGGATTCCATGGAATTATTGTGCTGTATTTGGTGGACGCATTTCGACAAAGAGCTTCTCATTGGCGGCCGCGAGACTTACGTTGAATGTGATCGACCGCCTTCAACCTCGGCATTGTGTTTGCGTTGTTTTGTGCTGCCCGAATCGGATTACGCATCTATCACGACAGAGAGGTGCTCATCGGCGACCGCGAAACTTCCGCTAAATGTGAGCAACCGCCTTCATCCTCAACATTGTGTTTGTGGATAGTTCTGTGCTGCCCGAATCGGATTACGCATCTATCACGACATTGAGGTGCTCATCGGCGACCGCGAAACTTCCGCTAAATGTGAGCAACCGCCTTCACCCTCAACATTGTGTTTGTGGATAGTTCTGTGCTGCCCGAATCGGATTATGCATCTATCACGGATTACATGACATCGCAGTTTTATTTGTAAGTACTCTGCAAGCATGCTTCTGATAGTAGTCCAAGGGGGCTGTGTTCGACAAATGTTTGATTTCTCCTAAAAACAAACGGAAGTGACGGAAGTGACGATATCGCGTTTGATTGGTTGGAAGGTCAAATTGCGAAAATAGGTAACTTTCGTCATTTGAACCTCTAACCAATCAAACGCGATATCGTCACTTCCGCCACTTCCGTTTAGTTTTAGGAGTAACGAAACGTTTGTCGAACATAGCCTCCCCGCTTCCGTTTCAATAGACCATTTTACGGTTTACAAACATGAACTGCCGCTTGCGTCCCAAGCAACTCCCGGTCGTACCGTCTTTGCAAGCTTGTCAGTTTTGTCCACGTCACCAGTGCAAGGAAGCATAAACGTCACAAGAAAAGTACAGTTGGAGATTCAACTAGGGCCTTCGGTTGTACAATTTAAAGGGGTTATGAAGCAATATCCGGTTGAAATATTCATGACCTTACACGCAAGGACCGCCACTGGTTTAGAAGCGTCTCGGTCGTGGTGGAATTGCGAGGATAAACGAGAACTATTTCTTTCAGTCTTGCCTTCGCCAAGTTTGATGACGTCCGCGTGAACGTAGCTTTGCCCTTTGGCACGCTTGTAATTGCACGCACTTGCCCGCATAAGCAGAGACATGGCTGCGGCCAGATGACCTGCTTGCAATCGTCTATAGAGAATTTTGTACAACCTGTTAGAACCTTGATTAAAAAATAAAAAAGTGAACCAGGCATTTGCAGTCATTTTCTCGTGCACTCTTTTGGGCTATTACGCATTACTTTATGGGTGTTGGTAATCGCGCCTTTTTTATTTCCCTTTCTGGCGGTGATACACACAATTTAGAGGGCGTACTGCGCAGACATAACGCCCTAATAAAAAGGTGTACAGAGGAATCACACCCAAAACGCCCTAAACAAAGGGCGTTATTCGTAACGCCCCTAAAATAGGGCGTTTTTCCCTAACGCCCTATTTTAGGGGCGTTACGGATAACGCCCTTTGTTTAGGGCGTTTTCCTACACCCAAATGGGTGTTAGTTATAGGACAAGCCATTTACACCCACAAGGGTGTTACGATGTTTAGTGTGCAGCTTCCTACGGAAGCCGTCGACGCCAGCGCCGCTGGCGCTCCCCCCAACGTCCGGACAGGAAATGCCGCTGCCACCGTTCTGCACCGGCTCGGGCCCCGTTTTGAAAACAAACTGTGTTGACGTTTCTTCGCGTGTGCCGGACCGAGGATTTAGCGCTCTGGTCAGTCGTCGTACTTTTTTTGATGACCGATGGCCACATCTGTCGTATTGTTTATTGGCATCCGGAAAGAGTTCCCCACTCGCCTACATACGTGCGTAGGCGCGTGAGAACGTCAGTGTCACTGTCAATCATCCGCTGGTTTGTGTCAGGATATCAGCGAAGAGAAAGTATTGCTTTTTCGCAGTATTTTTTTTTTTTTTAATAAGCGAACGTGTGCATTTTTGAGCTCAATTTTCCAGTGTGGCATTTCAGTCGAATAAAATTATATGATAACTCGAAAGAAGCAGCGGAAACAAGACAGTGAATTCGTTGCCAACAATTCAGACGGGGGAATAACTTGTCAGTCCACCGTTGTCGATATGCTGTGTCGTACGTTCTGCATGTCATTTCGTTCTTGCAGTCATATCGGTATTTGTTTGAGTCGCTTTTTATTTCAAATTTCTTACACTCGCAAACGCCCACACGACGCGTCAACATCTGCTACCTCCCCATCCACGCACAGAAACACCCACACGCAGTTTCATATTTTTAATTTGGGCCGCGAAGAGAATGAAAAAAAAAAAATGCTCCAGAATTATGACAATGTGTACATTAGCCGAAGGAGCAGCAAAATCTAGCAAAGTTTGTAGCGCAGCCGGTGTATCCGGCTGGGCTACCCACTTTGTATCTTTCCAGTGGTAACAAAGGCACGTTTCTAAAAGTTGATGCCGTTTCGAGATCTCCCTTTCTGTCTCCCTCTCGATTCTCTCCTTGTCTATTCGTTCCTCCGTTTGTGTTACTTTGTAGGGAAACTATTTTTAAACGATTATGGGGCGCTTGAGAAACAAGGATTCATCGTTTTACACGTTCGAGGGTATAATGCTGCTATTCTATAGATACAAAAAGAAGAGCGCACGTGGCAAACGATCATAAAGAAAGTTTTTTTTTTTTTTGTATCATGTTTTTTGTTGAAAACACATTGTTTGAGAAAGATCGAACGTTGATGCACAACGACGTATAGTTGGGACGATCTACGCAAGAAAGCTAGTCGACTTATATCTATATAGATTTCAGACGAAATCGAATTTCCGCTTTAGCATATTTTGCTTGAAGAATATTCGACTGAACCATAAATTTAGGTCGAAATACGACATAAGAGGATTCTTTCCATGCAAGAAATAAGTTGCGTAAATAAGTTTAAGCATGATAGATATTGTCATCATAAAAAATTAATTAAGACGAAAAAAATGTTTGGCAAGTATTTGCGTTAAGCAGTGTAGGCAGTAACCCGTTACAAGTAACGGTGTTGCCGGTAACGCGTAACTTTCTTCGGTAACCCGTGACCATTACATTTTCAAAAGAAAAAGTAACAGGCAACGTACTTAAGTTACTTATTTCGAGTAACGTGTAACGTAGTTGCGTTACTCGTTCCTTATTCTTCCCACAACTTAAAAACAAACTACACTTCAATTTTTCTTCGTGTTCTATACGCCAAGCTCTATTAATTTTCCAGCTGTTGGCGTTTCTGGCGGTTTTTCTTGTGAGAATTTAGGTGAAACCGTAATTATATTTAGTTTCTGCATGGACATAATGATTCTTGAAATATGGCACTTATGCACACCTCTGGCGTAAAAAAAGTAAAACATCTGAATTCTTAAGTAAAAAAGTAACGCAAAAGTAACATGGATTATATTTTGTCCGTAACGGTAACGGTAACGCGTTCCTTTTATTTTGGGATGGCGCCGGTCTGTAACGAGTTCCTTTTATGTGCAATTAACGCGTAACATTTTTTGTTACCTAATTTTTTTTTCGGTAACGCCTACAACAGTGGCGTCAAGAAAAAACTGGCTAAGAGTGTTTTTTGTTTTTTTTATCGCGCGGAAAACTAGTCCGGCATCTTCAGCCGGAATCTCTTCAATCAGAGGGGCCTCTGTAGCCAATTCAGCCCTTTCAGCCAGAGGTCTTTTTTCAATCAGTTCAACCTCCTCAGTAAAAGGAACCTCTTGAGCCAGTTCGTCTTCCTCAACCAGCGGGACCACTTCAGCCAGTTTAGCCTCTTCAGTCAGAAGGATCTTTTCCGCCAGAGGCACCTCTTTAGTCAGTTCGGCCTCTTCAGCAGCAAGTACCTTTTCAGCCAGTTCATCTTCCTCGGTTAGGTGTGCCTCTTTAACCAGAAGATGAATGTGAATAGACATAACGCAGTAAGCGCGCTGAAACATTGCAAACGACCACACAAAGTTTGCTGCGATTGACAGCGGTAACTGCTGCGTTGTGCAAAGACGTGTTGAAAATTCGCCTTCAGCTAGTGTGCTGCACAATGTTTGCAATGGGCTTTTTGCTTTCAGTGGGAATGATGTAGGAGACATGGTGTAGGAGACATGTCACTAGTTGCGTGCAGTACAGTCGAAACCAATGCCAGGCGAGGGGGGAAGGGCAAGCACCAGGAAGGCTGGGGACTATGAGAGAAACCTCCTCTTCTCTCCAACGTTCCTAGTTCTCTCCCTTTCTTCCCTCGCCCTCCGTTGCCCTCCTCTTCCGTCCCGCCTTCTTACTCTTAGTGATCGCCCTTTCTCTGTTCGCCTGGTGTTGCCTCTGCCTGCACTGCACACAACTAGTGACATGGAGTGTAGAGTGGGGTTTCGCGTTCGTACATGAGGCTTTTTGCTGGGAACGAGCACTCACCGCTACCTCTGTAGAAGTCTGCCTTAAGAGACGTCTTGTTTTTAAGACTCATTTCAGACATGCACGTAACGCGTTAGTAACGAATTAGTTTTATCTAGTTAGTGTTTTCGGTAACTGGTAGGCGTATTTAGTTACTTTTTTTAAAAGGGGGTATCCTCTATGGGGGCTTCATTGTTGTACTTGTAATTTCTGGAACTGCATAAACATGAAATGAAATTTCTGCATCATCTGCTGCATCTGTGGCTGCTGCTGTATTTGTTGCTGGATTTGTTGGGGTAGTATTTGCTGTTTGTCGCATTCGCTGAGCTTCTGATTTCACGAAGCGTACCACTTTCTCTTCCCGATTCCCGTTTTCGGTAGCTTGGGTAATCGCGCAGATCGGCGCGATTTCTGATGGTGTTGGGTTCTTTGTGAAGGAGGGAACAGCACCTTCTTTTGTTCATCAGTTGTTCTGGCTGCGTCTTGCCTCTTTTTTTACAGTTCTGTTTGTCTGTGTTGCTTGGAACATTCTTCTTCTTGTTTGTCTTTCTCAATTTTCACTTTGAGCTGGGCCACATGTCTTTCAAGGTCATTTAGTTTATTTTATTTGTCTTCGATTGATGTCTTGTTGGTTGAAGACGTTCTTGGGGCCATGTTGGCATTGGCGTTCGGTGGAGCCTATTTCTATGTCGTGCGGTTGGTAGCGGTGGGGCCCTTTTTGGTACTGCCGGTGTTTTCCAGCGGCGGAAACTCGTTTAGGTCTTGTAGGGGGGCGAAGCGATTTTGGTGAAAGGATGTTCTTCCTCTAGGTGTGCCTTGGTTGTGCAGGGCAGCTGCCATTGTCTTCCGCGGAGACGTAGTTGCCACATTTGTTGATTTGCTCTTTGTCTGTATCATTGCCTGTGCTCTTCTTTGTAGCTTTGAGTCCGTGATTTTTCTAGTCTCACAGTTGGGGTCGAAGGCTGTTCGTCCCGACAGATGGAAGTTAGGACGATACGTATCTTAGCACTATTCTCCTTCTGGGTGAGGTTCGCCGCAACGCCTACATCTCTGCTCTCTCGTGCAGACAGCCTTATGCCCGATGCTGTGGCATTTCAGGCTAGGATGGCTGTTGGTTTGTACGTGTATATTCTGAACAGTCTTCCGCGATGAGTAATTTTCATAGGAACTCTATTTCCATCGAACATAAGAAGAAATGTGGCTCTCCTCCCAATGGGTCTTGCATGTGGGACATTGCAGTAGTCAGAGTCTGAGTAGCCGACAATGTCTTGTGCTGTGAACTCTGCATCTACGTCGTGTATTACTTCTCTGGGCATGAGGCCCGTGGTGGATCTGTAAGTTTGGACCTCTACCTCAGTACCGTCTCCCAGCGTCAGAGTGCTCATCTGGAGGATGTCTCCTGTGTGCGACTCATTGTAAACAGTAATGGCCATGGTGTTGCTCCCGTGATTGGGATCTTAGCTCAGTCGGTCTCTGTTGCAAGGATTTATAAAAGGCTGTTTCAATCAGTCCACGAGGATTCTCGATGAAATGTTCGATATTCTGGTTTGGGTCATGGGTTTCACCACAATCACAATTTTTGGTTCGTCGAAGCGCTGCAGCTGGGTTCCCCATTGCGGTTTTTGTTCTGTGTATGTGACTCTCGGTCAACTGTTTGTCGTTTCAGGAGGAGAACCATCGTTGATAGAACCGTCATTCTTGTATAGTTATACTGTTTATCTCGTCATCGTTGATCTCGAAACTATCGTCCCGGTCCGGACTCGATAGTGTACTGCAGATTCTTTTCGCTGGAATGCTCACCTTCCTTGCGCTGTTCTCGTTGGTCTCTAGCTCCACGGTATTGTTTTCGTCGTTCTCGGTGCACCTTTCGATCGGCGTTGTTTCAGTACTCACTATGTTCAGAATGCAGGGTGATGGACAGGGTGTCCACTCAGTTCATCCCAAGAAACTACATTCCAGGACACTTTATCCCAGACACCTTATACTGAAGATGTTTCATCTCAAGACGTTTCATCCCAAGATGTTTTATCGCATGTACATTACATGTCAGGATATTTCAATCTTTGAATCGGCTGAATCGTATGGACTATTCTGGCATCAAAAGTCGTGGGATAGATTGTCCATGGGATAAACTATCCTGGGATGAAACATTCTGGGATGAAAAGATTTTGGTATGATGTGTCTGGGATGAACTCTCCTGAGATGAAGGGACTTGGGATGAAGTGTGGTATGATGGGCAGGCCTAACTCTCTCTGCCCGGGGTCCGGCCTACGGCGGCCTGTCGAAGTGAGAAATAAAAGAGGGACTCGCCTACATTTGGTTCCGTTTGAAATCTTTCGATGAATCGCCGTCCTTAGGTAAAAGATTTGGGTCCGGGACACAGTTAATGGCAGGAATCTAGTGGTGTTAGCGGAGCTGAAGCGAACACTGCTGCTCCTCATGCCACTTCGTCATACTTTCAAGTATTGGGAAGGAGATCGAACAGCCACGCATCTAGCGGTACGCTTCAGCTGTGTGGACAACAAACAGATTTTGTTTGTTTATTTCTTCTCAGAGAAATCGAAAATGACGATTTGAAGGTCAGTCCTCGTGCGACGAAAGCACTGGTCAGAGCGAAGCGCTCGTGTCCAAACCTTGCTAGGCGAGCTTAAATTTAATTGTTATGTGTTGATAATAAACACCGGTCTGTTGAGACCAATGGTGGTGACTAGGGCCACTAAATGAGCTGGGCTTAGAGTATCGGCACTTTGTTCCCCGGCATTGTTGTGGCCGCCATCATTTTGGTGCTTGTGCAGAGCAGACGCAACTGCCGATCATCATTATTCAAAAGTGAGATTTCCTCAGCATTAGATTTGGTGTTAGGAAGCTCATGCAATATTGATTTGCCCTGCCATGAACTGTTTAAACTTTTGTGGAGGGCGGAGAGGCGTTTCCAGGGATATCAGATAAAGCTTCAGATAACTGGCAGCCATGATTTTAAGACACAATATGGGCATTTTCCCAGTGAGCGCGTGCTGTCAGAATCGGGTACTACAAATAATGAAATCTTCCCAAACACAAGTCACTTAAGCACCCTTCATGACATTATTTGTATGCCCGTTGCCGAACAGATGCGCCCACAGATGAAAAAAAAAGAAGTGGCCGGAAACAAGATGCCGCCGTAGCACAGTCATCACAAGAAACAGCCGCTGGGGATACGCTCTATAACACGCTCCTAAACGTAAAAAAAGAAAACAAGCTTTCGGGATAAAATGACCGGATGCACCACCCAAAGCAAAGAGCACATCAAGGCACGTCCAGCGCGTCACTGCAGATCCCACGGTGCGATGAAGACGCAGTTTCCTTCGTTCCCCGCCTCCTCCGATAATAACGGCGAAATCAAGAAGCATCCCAGGAAGCCCCTAATCGAATCGAGACTGCCCGGTCTCATTCATTATTCGCGCCCAAGCGGAAAGTGCATTGAGGCCTTCCGATCTTGCGGCCCGCTTGAGTGGCGGCCCGAGCAACAGCTTTTGGCCTTTCCAACCTGTGTGCATCGCGGCTCTGACGCCCGACAAGAATCGACTGGACTTCTCTGCCTTCGGGCGTATGAATAAGGGTTCGTTGGAGTGAGCTAGTGTTGTGAATGGAGCCCAGATTGATTAGATAGCAAAACAAACGGAATCCCTAATGTTGAGTTGAGTGCGGTGACTCTGTTTCATTTCGAGTAGAGGAAATTACTTAAGGGCGAGCGCAAACAGGGCATAGATTTGCTAGAGACTCGCGATAATATATTTCAAAATTGACCTTTTGCCGAATTACCCAAGCATCATAAAGAATGCCGGGAACGTTGGTACACGCGCTGCGCGCGCTGCCGTCTTCAGCTATAACTGTTCGAAAGCAAAAATCTAAAACAAATGGTACTTCGCAAGCGCGTTCCACGGACGTTTTATTTGGGTTATTTACTTCGAACCTTTTCTATGTGGAGCGCAAGTTCGTCTGCTTCTTTTGCAAGGGTTGTGGTGTCCTCAAAGCGCCAAGCTCTGATTTGTTCTAATTGAAGGATAGTGGGTAGACCTGAAGGCAGCTTGCTGTGAGGTCTACCCACTATCCTTCAATCAAAGCCAATCAGAGCTCAATCAAAGCCAATCAGAGCTTCCTTTGCAGTGGTTGCAACAACCACTGCAAAGAAAGCAGACGATCTTGCGCTTAGTACAGGGAGGGCGAGCACGTGCAGCGCCGTGTACCTACGTTCCCAATATTCTCTTTAATGCTTGGCTAATTTAGAGAGAGGTCTATTAAAAGCATTGTTCTAGTCAATCAACGATATAGCGCAACGACAGCTACGACAACAAAATAACAAAAATATGACCAACACTTTCACGGCACTGTTTACATTGAGGGTTTCCTTAATTACGTTTTACTGAAGGCCGGGTGACTAAATAAAAAATGTTTTTGCAAAAATAATTTTGCATCGCCGAATGCTCATTCTCCTCCAGAATATAGCGCTAGCGGCCCGGACCAGACGACGAAGTTTCAGAGCTTGCAGTACATGACTCAAAGTTCTAAACGACTTTCGACGGTTTTCGAAAACTTTCGATGTGAACATGGTGGTCGCCAGAACCATAGCCTCCTATATGCCAGAACCCTTGGAGATGAATATTATACCCCATGGAGACGAATGTCTTCGGCTGTCGAGAACGTTTGGCAGCCGACGCCATTCGGCGATTTCCGAAAAAGAGGGTAGCAGACGAGAGCGTGCAGGGACGCCATGAGCGCCGAGCTGTGACTATAATCATTAGAGGGTAGTCGCAAACGCTGTCCGAACGTGTTCGAACGCGAACGCCAAATGTCACACGCCGGCTTTCGGTGTTCGAACGCGTTCCAACATGGAGTCGGGACCAAAGGCGTCTACCCACTAACCTGTTCAACTTATATCGGTGTTCTGACGTCCCTCCGAGCTCTTGCCTCCTTCTCTCCCTCATTTTCTACCCGCATAACCTTTTCAGTGACATACCGTAGGCAAACTCTCAAACGTTGGTGTCTGGTCTCATTCAGGCGCTATATTTTAGTGAAAGCTGAACATATCGACAATGCGCAGTTTGTTTTTGGCCGCGAAAGAAACAGTGCAAGCTTGTTCCCCTTCCACCCGGCGGTACGAGCTAATAAAAATTTTAAAACACTGCGGGGTCAATAATGAATAACGAGTGTATCCGCAACATTTCGAATGATAAGACTGATATGTCAAGTATGCGTTACATGACAGTTTCTGGCAACTTAAAAAATTCAGGGCGTGACTTATGACGTGAAACGCTGCTACTTGTTTCGTGACTCGTTCTTCGGCTATCTCATCGATTAATGCCACAATTTGAGGGGTCACCAAGCGTTAATCATATGCTCATTCCATGACTAAATTTTGAGAGACGTCGAAATTTGCGTACGGGAATATCAGGGGTGGGCAAGATACTTCGAAATTGTATCTTCGATACCGATACTCGATACCCTCGAAAATTGTATTTGAGATACCGATACAAGATACAGATGCAAAACTAATCTCCGATACAGATACTGAATACTGTATTTTAGATACCTCGATACATCGCTAAAACCTCATCCGAAGTACTTTAAAATGGGTGTATCTTATTGCTTTAGATTAATTAACAAAGGTATTAGTTGAATTCTTGTGTTTGTTATATTGCGTCTTTTTTTCAAACGTTTACACAAACGTACAAACCTCCGTAAAAATATTGCAGCCAAGAGAGCAGCGAGGTATAAAGATACACGCTATTTCAAATCCACAGAATCTACCAAACCAAAACGTTCTATCTATAATTGAGTTTTAGTCTTCCCAAGTTTTTTTCAGAAACACGGACTATATGGTGTTAACGAGTTATAGTAGATCGTGTTTTCAGGGAAAGATATTTGTATTGGGAGCTCGCGCTACCACATCGAAGCATGCTCTGAAGCGCGCGCATGGAGTGGTATCGATCCAATGAAAACGATATACTGAAACTCCCTACTGTCGCTGTCGGGGGCTGAAGCTCGAAAAACAAATACAGGCATTGAAAGAATCAGGAGAGCGTGTTGGTTAAACATTCATGAGGAGGAACGCAAGTAAGAAGAAGGGACACACAGAAATATGAGACAGACATGGCAGTCGGTGTCTGTCTCGTTTTCATATTAGTCCCTTGAGTTTACTTGCGTTCTGAATCCTCAAGAAATGACAGACACTTTTAGATAGACGTACAAGTAGGCAGCAATTTAGCACCATGTTTTGCGTCTTTTCGTTCTGGTCGCTTTATTGTAATATTGTCGCGCAAGAGCTTGCTGCCGTTTTTGCCGCCCTGGCGGTTGAAAAACCCTTCGGTCACGATGGCACCCGTGGGACCGCAGCCTTAAGCAGAAGCATTTGCTCAAAACGCCGGTCTGAAAGTCCGCCACGATGCGGGCGTAAGATTAGCGACGAGAAGGAGAACAGCCGTTCTACAGGAGCCGAGGAGCACGTTGGGGTGTTGTATCTAATGAAGGCGCTTCTCAGAGAAGGGTATGAGCGGAGCACATCGATTTCAACTCGAGGATCTTGCAGGTAGCTCAGGAACTCAAGTTTGACTTGATCTTCCTGACAACTGGGGCTTGTGCCGCAGTGGGCTTCAAAAGAAAAGAATGCATCAGCCGATACGTCAGAGGCTGCAGAGGTTGATGGCGCGCACGCCAAAGGACGCGTGGTATGCTTGGTTGCATTTACAAAGTCAATTACAGCTTTTTCTGTGAGTTGCTGGCCATGCTCGCGGACATCTTGAGGTTCTCGTGACAACCACCGCAACTTAAAGTAAGGGTGAAGAACAGCAGCAACAGTCGCTTCATTTGCACTTCGTTTCATTCGCAGAAGCTCGTCAAATCTGCGAATGAACCCAGATGTAACCGCATCCAAAAGTGGTCTGCAGTAGACGAAGTCCATACCAGCCTTCTCCTGAAGCTTTGATTTTACGGTAAAAAGCGTTGGCAGCAGCTCCCCGAAGAAGCAATCGGACTGGGCTTGGAGTCGCGTCAGAGCGGAGGCGATGGGCTGCAGGATCTCACAGTACTCGGCAATAAATGCTAAGTCTCTTTCTTGGAATGTCTGCAGATTTAGTCCATCGCAGACATCTCGCAGTTTATCCTTCGAGCGAAGGAGGTCTTTCATGCTGTCATACAATGAATTCCAGCGTGTTACGCATGGCGTCTTCAGAGAATGCCCTAGGATGTCCACAATAACTTCAGACGAGTTGGGTCTTCGAACGCAGTTCCATAGAGCCGAACACTTTGACACGACCGATGTGTTAGCACGTTCAAAGGACGGTGTCGACAAGGCTGCCTTCGCATCTGAAGTTGCCACAAGACTCAGCGTGTGACATGCGCATCGAAGATGACGAGGCAAGTTGATTTCAGCATCGTCCAGGTTGTCGGGTTCGACCATAATTTCAAAGGACAAGTCGGCGGCGACATCATCTGCCAGTTAAAAAAGGAACACATTTAGCCGAAATACTTAAAACAGCACTCAAGATTACATATTTGGAAACATTTTACGGTGAATAACCCGTATTCATAGAAACTAAAAGAAAAACAGTTGTGCAATAATCAAAAACACTCTCGTTTGCATTAGCTCCAGTGCTTCATCTTCAATTATTTGTATTGCGTATCAAAAGAAGAATTATATGTATCACAAAAATTAACCAAGTCAGCTGCACCAGACAAGAGAAAAATTAGAATCGGTGCATAACATGACGGATATTTTTCACACTTCTTGCATTTGTAATCGCAAGTTACCCACTTGGGTTTAGGTTATTGAGACAGGCGTAAATCAGTCCTTAAAAAATCTGAAAAAATGTTTGATAATAAGTACAGCATTACCCTTACCATGGTCAGTAATCTCAGAACAAAAGCCGAACTCCCTGAAGGCTTTGGCGAAGTTGCTGGCATTGTCTGTGACCGTGGCGACGACCTTCTCCCGCGAGATGTCGAAGGACTGCCTAATGTCTTCCAGCATTTCTGCTATCCTGTCGTACGTGTGGCTTCCAGGAAACCTCCTGCAGGCCAGTGCGAGCGACCTCCGAGAAAGGGTGTCAGCATCGATCTAAATAAATATACAAATATTATCATTCATTAGTTACTTAATCATGATTTTCCAAAACTTCTACTTTTTAATACAGAATATGTTATAGGAATGGCCTCAGGCACTTCCGGCGACGCCTTCTAGGTAACGAAGGTGCGGAACACGAAAATTGAAATATAAAAGACACCGGCAGCGCTCCGATACGAACCAGCGTCCCTCAGATTATGAATCCGATGTCTTAAACACTGAACTACTAGGGACTTTTTTACGAATCTCTGACCCTCATACTGTGAATCCGATGTCTTAACCACTGTACTACCGCTCTATGAGGAAACCATATGCTTCGATTCACTTTATACGTGGGCGAAGCATAAAATCTACGTGACCTACGCGTTCCACTCCCGCTCGAGCGCTACTTTTGGCAGGGCTTTCTTCCGGAGACGCTGTTTCCAGCAGGCTGATGGAAGCTCCCCAAAATAATGCGTACACATTCTGTGTTACCACTGCCTTTGCCACGGTAGTGAAGGAAAGGGACACATTTTGTTTTATTCAAAACACAAAGCGCTTACCCAATGAACCGTGACACCCATGAAGCTACGATGGTGAGTGGACCAGATGTCAGCTGTGGTTGCAACATTGCTTTGACCAGACAACTTCTCTCGCGCGTCATCCAGAAACTTTTCCCATTCCTCATCAATTCGCCGACCTAGGGAGCGTCGCGACATCACACTAGTCCCTGGGCGCAAGCCTAAAATAGAAAAAGAGACAATGTACAATTATAATGCAGTCTGATTTCGCATAGAATTGAAAGCTCACCTGTTACAAGCTGTATGAAGCCTGGCTCTTCGACTGTCGACAATGAATGCAACCCATCCACAACGAACTTGACGATCAGATTGTCTACTTTAGGCTGAGTCAGTTGACTCCCGGGAGAGCGAAACAGTTTCGTTTGGCGCATTTTGTCAGCAGGGGCGTCGGCCTTTCTCTTGACTGCTTGTTTTCTCCACCCTTCTTTGTACTCATCGAACCTTCTTAGCTCTTGTGGATGCACGCGCTGAAACAAAATAAGTATCGATTAATTATATAGCCGCCACACAAGTAATATCACACAAAGCGTACTTCCGTAAGCTATGCAAATGCACCGTTTTGATACATAAGACAGCACTGAAAAATTAGATACATATAGATACACTCTGTTCGACTCAATGCATTTCTTGGCATGTTACAAGCAAACAAAAAATCTAATTTATGTTGATTCTGCACCTACCTTTAAGTGAAGCTTGAAATTCGAGGTTGACGAGTAGGCGCCACAGATGGTCGCTTTACAAAACGAACAGGCAGCCTTTACTCTGTCGTCCCTAGATGAAATCACGGTAAAATACCTCCCGTCCAAGATGGCACAGCGAGGAATTGTCGTTGTCTGCCATTGCTAGCCCGTCGACGCGGCGGAACAAATAACTTTCAACTCCAAGACTGGGACTGCGAAGTGCGCACCATACAGTCGGAAATATCAAGTGAAGTTCCGCGGAAAAGAAAACCAGGGACAGAGCTCAGCCTGGCCGCCTAGCGTTTTGCAGACGGCGCCCTCCTGTCTGGCTCCTGTAGTGCTCTGGGCGGCCGTGCAACCCGGGTTTGCTACAGACACACAAAAAAAAGGACAATGCCCGTGCATAGATTGCGAAACCGCTCGACTTTCTTTCGATCGTGTTTCTTTGTTTGTTGTTTTAGCTGCGGACACAGGATTTGTTTACTTGATGTTGTCTTTTCGGAGGCCTTCTATGGTCTAGTTTCCCCTGAACAAGAGTGAAAGAAAACGCAGCTTCGATTTAGAAGCGCACTTTTGCAAGTATCGGGTATTTTTACAATACACGATACTTTCAAAAAATATCTTCGATACCGATACTTCGATACATGTTTTTCTGGCAAGCGATACCAGATACCAGATACTCAACTGTATCAAAAGATAGTATCGAAGATACATGTATCTTCGATACTGCCCAGCTCTGGGGAATATGTGAACTTGAACTTCTAACGAACGAGGTGTACGTTTTATGAACTAAGCGAAGACGTTCTATACGTCAGGGTGCGTAGCAAGTGTAAGAAAATGTAGCGTCAAGTTCAGAAAGCACGCACACCCTAGATGAAGATTTAAATGGCGGAAAATATGTGGTGAGCTATTTATTGGAATGCAACAGCAAAGTATTATAAAACATTTGTGAAAAGAATGAGAGAAAAAAAAAGGGGGTGGGGGGGGGGGGGGGCGCCGTTATTACGAACTACGTGAAATGGGAACTGGTACCACAGATCGTGGGCACGGCAAATTCGCGTTCTACGATGCGATAAGTACGCGGCCAAGTCGCTAACGAACTCCTCTGTCACGGGAACGAATACCGCAGAACACGGGCGCAGCACATTCGCGCTTCACAGTGCTGTAAACGCGCGAGAATATGTTACAAACTCGGGTGTCACGCGGGAACCGATATCTCGCACGCAGAATGGGGGTGAAAAGCGCGGGAAACCGCTATATGAACTCGCATGTCACGAGAACATGTACTGCAAATTACGGACGCAGCAGATTCGCGTGTCACTGCGCGATAAACACGAGGGAACCCGCGGCAAACACGCTTGTCGCACGTACCGATACCGCAGATAGCGCGGTTGATACGAATCCCGTCGGACATCGCGTGATTGATATCCGGCGAGAATCGCGGGGTGGGCGATGTTTCGGAATGTTCTCGTTGTGAATATTCAGTCTAGAAAAAAAAAAGGATGGGCGATCTCTAGGGGGCGGGCGCCTTTACGGTGGGTTAATTTTGATCGCAGAGCTGCTATGTGTGCCCTAATTAACATTAACGGGCTCCCCGCGGTCTCCGAACTGCCTCATGCTGAGCGATCAGGTAATTTTCGTGAGGATTCCTGGTTGCAGTGGCACTCTCTCATATTGTCTAATTAAGATTTAGTACGCGAGTTTCGTAAGCCTTTGAGTTGCAGCCCCCAAAGCAACGCCGGATGTGGTTGGCGATATTACATGGACCGGGATAAAGTAAAGGGTAACTTTGGTGCATTTTCTCGATTTTAGGGTTACGACTGTTTTAGTGAAGGAAGTGTCCCTGGATTACGAGGTGTTACTATTTTGTTTATGCCTTGCGTAGTTCTGTAGCGTGTAGTTTATGCCTTGTGTAGTTTCGTCACGGTTATTCACGTCAATTTTCCTTCGTCTAAACCCACTGACGTCTATACGGTATTAGCGCATACGTAGTTTATAAATATACTGTTTAGATGTTTAAATGCCAATTAGCCATATTATCAACCCTACTGACGTCATTTTCATTGATTTCTCAAAAGCATTTGAGACGGCTCGTCGCCAACGACTTTCGCTATCTGAACGAAAGATTCATTCTCCTGTATTCACTGGATAGTCGAATTCTTAACTAACCGTCAACAGGCTGTTAATCTGAATCAGGACAGATCACTCACCCTCCCCGTTACATCAGGTGTTCCCCGGGGCACCTCACGTAACTGTTATTTTCTAATATAAGTATTTATGACCTTCCTCTCCATCTACCATCTCCAATAAGGATTTTTACGGACGATTGTGTCATTTATAGTTGTATTACTAAACCAGATGATCATTTGTCATGACGAAAATATTTGATTATGTTTTCACTCCGGTGAAACACTTGACGTATGAAGGCCAACGTAACCAAGAGAAAAATACTAACATATATTATTTAAAAAAAAAACATCTAATACGGAACTACTAGTTAGTAACACGGATTGTCAAAAAAGTGCCAAGCTATAAATACCAGGGTGTAACATTTTCTAATGACCTAACTTGGAATACTCACATTAACACTATAGTGGCTAGCGCCTGTAAATCTTTAGGATATACAAAACGTAACCTATACCTTGTGAAACGAACCGCATATAAAACTTTTGTCAGATTCAAATTAGACTATGCTAACTTTATTCAATCGGGGTTCAAAATAAAGCCCCTGATTTTATATCGCACGACTACTTACGGATATCAAGCATGACTGCACTGAAATGAAAACTAGAGCATTGTTCATTAAATGAAAGGACTAAACTTGCTCGTCTCGTCATGTTTCACAAAATCAACCATTCCTTTTTTTTTTTCGTGACAACTACTGCCACCCGCCATCTCATATAAATTTGAGTCATGACCACAACTTAAAAGTAAATCCTCTATTCACAAAAACTAATACATTACCAAATTTTCCGCTTTCACTAGCTATCACGAACTGGAATTCTCTTCCTAGAATAATCCTACTCGAAACTAATCAGGCTAAATTCGGTGATATTTGCGAGGCACACCTCTCAAAAGTTTTCCATTTCTCAAATTGTTTATTCAATATCACTTCTTTTTTTTTTACTTTGGTTATTATATGACCGGTATTATACCACGACGCGCTTGAGGGAGCAGGCCTTGCTCGCTCAAGCGCGTCCTGGTGCCGAAGGTGGCATTCACTGGCGGTCATATCTTAGTCTATTCCTGCTCAGCGCACGCTTACGATTAACTTTCACAACGCTTCTGCAAAGTGCATTGCACACCACAAAGATTGAGGGAGTGAATAATCTTCGTTTGCGATTGCCGAAGAGCACTTACAGACTATGGGCGCTGAAATATAAAACAAGCAGAAATCGTCCACAGGGACGGCTGAAAACGCAGCAGAGAAACACGAATGAAGAGGCGGGACATCCGTTTAGACCTGAAAATTAACTCTGCGCTGTGGCATTACGCAATGCAATCATGACGCTTTGCATTGCGTAATGCCGCAGCGCAGACTTCATTTTGAGGTCTAAACCGATGTTCCGCTTCTTCATTCGCTGAGCTGATTTCGTATATCACTTAGATTGGCTCTTCGGGTGTTTTGCGGGTAAGTAGATGCTCAGGCATTTCTTAGAGTAACTTTATTTTAGGATGATACTTTATTATGAAGCTTTTAATAAATAACGCTTTAAAAAACTGACCTTTTTTGTTTTTCTTGTTTAATTTTTATTTTTGTAGGTTTAATGTTTTGACGTCCACTGTGGCGACCGCGACCGTAGGAAGGGGATTCGTTGTGGGGTCTTCAATTTTAGACAGTTGGGCCGGGGGGGGGGGGGGGGGGGGGGGGAGTGGTATGAAAACTTTCAAAAAGACTAAGACCAAGACGTCAAGAACAAGGGTGTTGTTAAGGGTACTGATTATGAGGAAGGGACAAAGGGAGGGACAACAACCACGAATGACAACTTTTGAAAGTTGTCGTTTGTCATTGTTGTTCGTACCTGATATTCAGTAAGACCAAGAGTTCAGCGATTTTTAAAGATCATGGTCTAGTAAAGAAACTTTTCGCATATTTAATCGTTGGATAGTTAGCATTAATGATGACAAATATGCCCTCCGAGACGCAGAGCATCCGCATTCAAAACGCCGCAAACAGCTAAAGAAACCTCGTGTATACTTCGTATCACCTCAAGGCCAGACGCAGCCAACGCTACAGGCTGATGGGACCAATCGAACAGCCTCAGAAGCGCGCCATTATGGTGTTTGTTATGTTCCTTACGTATTCTATCATCGCTGAACCAATCATACACAGAGAAGGGCCAGTGACTTGCGCTTTTGACGCTGCTCGATTAATTCCATTACTTTGTAGCGCCGTCTGTGTCAGGAAGTTGAATCAAAGTAAACGGCTTGAGAGTTCGTCTGCTCTTTGCGCACCCCCGCGCGTTTCTTTACCCTCCCCCCCCCCCCCCCCCCCCCCCCCCCCGCCCTCCAAACGCCCCACCTGCTTTTGATTCAATCCGACCTCAACCAACGGCGAGGCGCGCTTGGCTGCCTCGTCATCGCTCGCTTCCTGTGCGGTCTCTGTGTAGCCCTTTCATTGGAGTGCTCCTCCTGGTGTTCCGACGCGCGAGAGACGAATTTCGGAACCCTTGCTCGGCCGTATAGTAATACAGTATTAAACCTTTGGCTTTTTTTAATTTAGGGCATGTTCTTGTCAGGGGTATTATTTCATCTCAGTTATTGTTTTAGGAAATATGGAATACAACGATTTTGATATATATATATATATATATATATATATATATATATATATATATATATATATATATATATATATATATATATATATATATATATATATATATATAAGCGTAAAAATGGGTTGGGACGGGCCGGGTAGACGTAGATAGTGGAGAAGAAAATTATCTATAAAAATGCATAATAAAATAATATAATAAGTCCAACGTATCGAGCAGAGACCGCTCTTCAGGCTGATTAACTTTTTCTTTGTTCCTCTTGGACTGATTCCGTCGTCTTCTATAGTCTTGCTGCCATTGCAGAAGAAGTATCCTTGGCGCGTTTCCACTTCCATCACCAAAACAATAAGAACAAAATAATCATTAAATATCAATTAAACATATTTAAAGGTAAAAAGAATATACATGGTTAGCGGGCTTATGCTGCTTGTTTTAGCCAAGCAAGTATTCCCGGACTTTCATTACTCCCGTCAAGTAAGTGATTTGAATTTGTGAATAAAATACGCCTCTCTTAGTTCCCTTTCGCGATCGGAACTGAATTCAGATTGAAGAAGTATGACCGTTGTTGCATCAAAATTGTGGTTCGGTAGGTTCATGTGTTTGGAAAATGGGAGGTGTGGGAGGGGGAGTGGACGTGTGATTTGTGATTGTTAGATCGTAGTCTGAAGGGGGTTCTGGTTTGGCGTACGTAGTCCATATCACACAGGTTGCATCGTAACACCTAAATGACGTTTGCCGCATCGCTGTTGAGAGTTGCATTGATTTTGAAAGAGAAGACTGATTTGGCGTTCTTAATTTGGTTGGTGCGTATCATGTGGTCGCAAATCTGGCATCGCGACTTTCCCAAGGCTGGCAACCAAAAGTTTGTGAAGGTGAGCTTTTGGATTGTACCAAGATGTCCCTGAGGTTCCTCTCCTCGTCAGTAGACTACTCGTGGTGGTTTGGAAACAAGGTATTCCTTTTGTCGTTCTGCTGTAAGATCCTAAAGTGTTTCCTTAGAATATTATCAAAATTTGGAAGGCTGGCCAAATAAGTCACTACAAGGTTGGTTTGCTGATTTTTAGGTCGAGTCTGATTAATAGGTTGTGATCTATCAAGTGTTAGGGTTTTTTCGATGGCCTTGTCAACCATTGCAAGGGGATATTCTGTTCGGTGAGCACTGTTTTTAGATTTTCTGCGTTACGATCAAAATCAGTTAAGTTGGAAAAATGTCTTCTGGACCTATGTGCTCGGGAGTACAGAATGCTGGCTTTACAATGCTTAGGCTGTGGACCGTGAAAGTTAAGGTACTGTTGGCGGTCTGTGGGCTTTCTGTAGAGTTTCTTTAAGAGGCTATTTCCATAAATTTCCATTGTTACGTCCAAAACTTCAGAGTAGGAGTGTGAGAATTTTATACTAGGATGAATGGCGTTAAAATCACTAATACATTTTAAAAAGTCTTCCTCGCTGTGTGGCCAAATTATAAAGATATCGTCAATGTATCGTTTATAACACAGTGGCTTTAATTCACAGTTAGATAGGAAGTGGTACTCTAGATCGGCCATGAAAAGCTTGGCATAGCTCGGGCCCTCGCTGTGCCCATTGCTCTGCCTGTATCTGAAGAAAGTGCTATCCTTCAAACTCAAAGTTGTTATGTTCTAGAACTAATCTAATTAGTGTAGCAAGGACGTGATCGTTCACACCATTTTTTGTGGACTTTTCTTGTAAGCACTGACAACAGCATCGATACCGTCCTGGTGAGGAATGTTTTTGTATAACGACATGACGTCCATGGTGACCAAGAAAGCATTCGTCGGAATAATTAGTTTTAACATCTCGCGGAGGAAGTAATTTGTGTCCTTTATGAATAAAGGAACTTTGGGTGGGAGGTTCATTACCAGAAAGTTAACAAAAATTGAAATTCTTTCTGTAACTGTGTCTATTTCTGACACAATTGGTCGAGCTGCTTTATGAAATTTGGGCAGCGAGTAGCAACGCCCAGGTTTTGGATAGGTGAGCTTTATTGCTTTGTACATGTCTGTCGAATTTTTCTTTGTTTTTGAGAAGGTATGTTAGAGTTTCTTTCATTATTTTGGTGTACCTTTCAGTGCGATCTTCCTGAAGCTCTGTATAAAAATATTTGTGGTTGAGTTGTCTGAGTGCCTCATCCAAGTGACCTTGTTTATTTTGAATGACTATCGCTCCTTCTTTCTAAGCTAGTTTGGTAGTAATATTGTCCCTCGAGTGAAGCGCTCGCATAGCGGCGCGTTTGTCAGAAGTTAGATTGTAGCGTAATTTCTTCTGCCGATTGCAGCTCTGTGTTACATCTCGTTAGACTAATTCAATATATAAGTCATGGTACTTGCTGTACTGTGTGTTAGGAGTCCAGGATTGGTCGGAGGCACTCGGAATTTGTTCTCGGTTTTCTTGAGGCCCCCGAACACAAGGACAGTTACATGGCCGATAAGTTGACGTTGGACAACTTAATTACGATCGGCTGTTTTTCGGTTGAGTTAGAAGGGGAGCCTTTTCTTCAATTACAGGCCACGGCAATGGGCATTAAGATGGCTCAAACTATGCCAATCTTTTCACGGCCGATCTAGAGTACCGCTTCCTTTCTAACCGTGAATTAAAGCCACTGTGTTATAAACGATTGTCGATATCTTTATAATTTGGCCACACAGAGAGGAAGACCTTTAAAAATGTATTAGTGATTTTAACGCCATTCATCATAGTAAAAAATTCTCGCACTCCTACTCTAAAACTAACATATATTTTTTGGACGTAACAATGTAAACTCATGGATATAGCCTCTTAACAAAACTGTACAGAAAGCCCACGGACCGCCAACTGTATTTTCACTTTCACAGTCCCCACCCTAAGCATTGTAATGCCAGCATGCCGTACTCCCTAGCTCGCAAGTTCAGAAAAAAAATTTTCCAACTTAACTGATTTTGATCGTAACGCAGAAAATCTAAAAACAGTGCTCACCGAACAAGAATATATTCCCTTGCAATTGTTCACAACGCCATCGAAAAAGCCCGAGCACTTGATAGATCACAACTTATTAATCAGACTCGACCCAGCGTACCTAGGAATCAACAAACCAACCTTGTAGTTACTTATTCGGCCAGCCTCCCAAATTTCAATAATATTCTAATAAAATACTTCAGGATCTCACAGCAGAACGACAAAATGGCCGATCTGGGCCAGGCCCGTCACAAGTAGTCCACCGACGAGGCAGGGACCTCAAGGACGCCTTGGTACAATCCAAAAGCTCACCTTTCCAAACTTTTGGTTGCCAGACTTGCAGAAAGTCGCGGTGCCAGATTCAGACTTTTCTTTCAAAATTAATGCAACTCTCAAATGCGATACGGCAAACGTCATTTAAGTGTTACGATGCAACCTGTGCGATATGGATTACATAGGTCAAACCGGAACCCCTTTCACACTGCGATTTAACAATCATAAATCAAACGTCCACTGCCTCCCACACCTCCCGTTTTCCAAACACATGAACCTACCGAACCACAATTTTGATGTAATAACGGTCATGCTTCTTCAATCTGAATTCAGTTCCGATCCCGAAAGGGAACTAAGAGAGGCGTATTTTATTCACAAATTCAAATCAATTACCCACGTGAATAATGAAAGTCCGGGCATACTTACTTGGGTAAAACAGGCAACATAAACCCGCTAACCATGTATTTTTTTTTCTTTTAATTTTTTTAATTGATTTTTTTATGGTTATTGTTTTTTAGGGTTTTGGTCATAGAAGGAGGCACTCTCCAAGGATACTTTTTCTGCAATGGCAGCAAGACTAAAGAAGACGGCGGGATCAATCCAAGAGGAACGAAGAAATTAATCACCCTGACGAGGAGCGGTCCCCGTTTGATACGTTGGACTTATTATATTATTTTATTATCCATTTTAATAGATCATTTTCTCCTCCACTATATATATATGTGTGTATATTGCAGCGGCTGCTGACGCGGAGAAAGAAGAAGCGAGCTCGCACAAAGAGATCTTCACGAGCCAGGGACAGAAGAGAGGGGCTGTACCAGCTGTACTGCCAGTGGTACATACCTAAGGGAATAAACAATATTCATTGGAAGACGCCTCCACAATATAATTGTGAATTTATCTAAAATGATCTTTGTAGGGCACTGACTTTTCGACATAAAATAATTTCCGAAACACATCTTTGAGCTTTAATTCAAACTAAACTAAAACCATCGGTCAATTCGTTCCTATATCTCGGCCCTTCAAATTGACACGTTGAACTCGTACATGTCACATTTCTTGTAGAACGAGGAGAGCGAAAGCGTTTGCTTCCGGGCAAATGCTGTGAGTTATCCCTTTGTGTTTGTGAGTGTTTCTTGTGCGTCTGATGTCCTACTGTGTTTCGTAAAATAAATAAGTACGTCGGCTTTTAATTTATCAAAACTTACTAGTTTATGACAGCTGTCACGGAAGAACACGACTTTCAACTCTAAACCGTCCTCTTTTTTGGCCTCATTTGGTCCCAAAACAGTTTGTCATCCTACTTTCTCTTCTTTTCTGTTCTTTACTTGCTTTTAACCACCATTACTCTATGCTGAAGCGTATCATTGGAGCTCGACGAAAAAGCTCTCTCTTCCCCTTCCCCGCGTATGTTTCTTTCGTAGAAATCTCACACGCCTTTTGGTATTTCGTCCATTCTTATTTGTACTTTAACTACCCTATTTTACATAAGACCTCTGACGTTCAATCGAATGTTTGTTTTATGACTCAAAGAATTTGTTTCCATATTAAGGGACCGCAGCTACTTCAAACTCAAGGAAACTATGATGTAGGAACTACATTTATGAAATCGGTACATAGTAAGTGATGTACTGAAATATTCACATACCCCTGGCAATCATAAGAGCGTACACAACGAGAGCTTAGCTGAAAAAAAAAACATGTGAAATTAATTACAGTAATACAACGTGATATTCAGGAACGAATGAACATCATGTTAAACGTTTAAGAATACCAAACATCGAGCGCTCGAACCTCACTTTATTCCTCTCATCATTGTGCCAGTTTTTTCCTATTCGCGAAGACGAAGATCAAACTTATACGCAGGTTCAACAATTATATTTGCAGTTTTAAAGATAACCGTCAAACATACTTCAGCGCCAGAAAGCGTCTTATACTTTTTTTTTTTTTTTGAGCGAACTTCAATTCAGAGTTGAAAATAACAACACCATTCATGAAAGTACTAGCCAGCTTACATAGACGTCTTGCTGCGATGGAATCTGAATTTATCATCTCAAGCACAATCAGTGTTATTTTCTTTTCCCTCAAATTTTCCAAATCCATGTAAAGTGAAGCTGAGAAAATCGGGAATCGTTTGCTATACGTAGTACATTTCCATCTTGTCATACGTAACAATGGGTAAGCTGTTGAGGCCGTAACCGTTTATTAAAAATAAAGAAATAGCTGGTGCTCTTTATTCGTTTAATTATCAAATCCGAATTTCGGTTCTACTCATCAAGAAAAAAACGCGCAAGTGCACTTTCAGACGAGCGCGTACCTTCGTAATTTTTTTATCTTTCTCTGCAATAAATAGCTATTAACTAAATATAAGCTATAGCAAGTAAACTATGGTAATAGCGGCAGTTCACACAATATCAAGAAAATTGCTTTTTTTCTACTAAGATTGCTAAGTTTCTCCCAGATCCCATCGAGCTGCTTTTATCAATTTTCTGTCTGTCCGGAGTCGATGTCTGGAAAAAAAAAAAATGAAACGAAAATTTGGATTTGATTTTAAATATGAGTTTGAATTGGCGGGACAGGTATCTGTGTGCCCAAAAACAAGATCCGTCGACAGTAAAACCACTTCACGAGTACTGAAGAACATGTTACTTATTTTACTTTTGGTTGAACCTTCGCTGAGCTAGCTTGTGATAATTCCTAAAGGATTCATGTTATTTTTTCAGTTTCATCAGACAAAGGTATTGTCTGCAGCATCAATGCAATATATATATATATATATATATATATATATATATATATATATATATATATATATATATATATATATATATATATATATATATATATATATATATATATATATATATATATATATATATATATCAGGGTGTCGAACCGGAACCGAACCGGTATTTTTTCCGGAACTGAACCCGAACCCGAACCGTTATATTGTTATCGTGATGAACCCGAACCGGAACTGAACCAAAGAAAATAACGGTTACCGGCTCATGTCAAAACGGTTCGACCACGCGCTGTTGACAATGAATGTGCTATCAATGCCATTTGTTTTTTAAGTGCCGTCAACTGACACACACCTCGCTTACATATTTTTCTTCTCCACTCAGTCTTAGGAATATAAACGCTGCATCCATGAATCTTGACATAGGAACCAGTATTGCGCTGGTAGCGGCTTGCACGGAAGAAAAAGAATTGGAAGGCTGTGCAAAAAAAAAAAAAAAAAATCGCGTCACGGGATTTCATTTTCTTACAATCTCGTAAATCCTAAATGCTGCTGTGTGCTCATTTCATAACACGTTCCTAGAACGCGCGAGTTGTTGAAGCTTGCTTCCATCGGAATGAGAAAAGAAAAGGCTGTGGAGTTTGATAATAATGCATCCGGTTTCGTATTGGCACTTAGAAGCTAACATATTTGTGAGACAGCGAACTCTTCTATTTTAATATTTATCCTCTTACGTCCTTCTGGCGTTGCGTTCGGTGAAGTGTTTTTCATATTCCGTATCTTGTTTAATGAAAACTTCTTTAAGGGTCTAATTGGAGTTACCGAAGGCTATACTTCGTGCCATCCTACGATGGACTAAAGGCCAAAGTCACGGGCCGCCAGGTCCAATCACGATCCACGCTAAACTACGACACGCTTAGCATTGATTGGGATAGACGAATAATGCTCCGGATCCAAAAACGCTGCGTCATTTTTATAACTTCGACACTGCAAAGAGCCAGTACGTCGTGGCTTTGTTTGTAAAGTAAAATTGTTTAGCCACTCATTGCTCGATCCGAACCACTGTCCTCCCATTCCCATCAGTGATCCGAGACGCGAGCAACAATACGTGCATCGAAGCGAAATACCACGTAATATCTAAATGGCTCGTGATTGGATCTGGCGGTTCGTAGTTTCTGCCTTTAGTCCATCGTAGGGTGAGACGAAGTATAGTTCAAATAAAGAAAGCTGTATTTTCTCCCCACTGTTCCTTCAATTGCTTACACGCTGAGGTGACGGGATAGTTAGCGAGTTCTACTTGTAAGTGGGTTTGTAAGGAGGTCGCGGATTTTACAGCTACTGCGTCGGACCCAATTAGATGAAGTCCGAATGCGTAAACGTCGGTGAGGTAACCTTTGAGTGCACATAAAGAAACCATTCCTGGTAGAAATCCCTGAGCCTTACACTACGATGTATCCCGTTTCGTATGTGCCGATTTCAGATGTTTTATTTGTAATTTATTTTGATGTTTCAATTTGTCATTTAAAATTAAAATCATTTAAAATTGAACTCTGGGCCTCCCAATTGTCCGGTCAGGGTTAGCACACCCGACCGGACATTGGGAGGCCCAGAGTTCAAATCCTGGCTCCGCCGTTTTTTGGCTTTCGGCGGGTTCCTGAAAACTTCAATTCTTTGATTCATTGGATTAAGTACGGTTCATTCATCTGCACATATTTGTTTATATCCTTCTCGGAGACCACATACGATGGTGTGAAGTGCCCGTGTTGTATATTCAATAACGTGGCTCTTGATTCTCGCAGATGATGATGATACCGTGTCTCTAAAAAAGCTCATAAAAACAAAGAATACTACATGTACACGGGGCGAGACAAACAGTGGGAGGATTTCTGGAGCACAAACGAGCACGTACCACGTGACACTAAGCGTCGTACCGCGTTTCACGCGGCGGCGTGTGTTTCCAGAACACCTCCGATTGGACATTTCGTTTCTTGTGCATTAATAAGACAGGTAGGAAACGCCAGAAAGCTAAGGTGGAGTGGTGTAGGAGGATTCCATTTTCGAACGCCGAGGCGAGCGAACGTGGCATCATGAGCTCCCGTGGGGCGGCTTCAGCGGCCCTCGCCGGCCGCGGTAACAGGGCTGAAGACAACACCCAGGACTACAACGTCATCCTGCCTCCTTTGCCAACAGGGTCAGTGGTCTTAAACACCGTTTTTCTTCATGCGGACGTGAAGGGACGGCCGTACCGCGTCGAGGACTTTCGCGACGCGTTGATTCGTCTGGCTTTGCTTCCCGAGGTCTTAGCCCTCGGGGCTTACCAGATGAATCACGTGTGGGCAGTAACGTTTAAGAACGACGAAGGCAAAAAGAAAATGCTGGCAACGCCGGAGCTGACAGTTAAAGGTCGCCGATGCATCGTTATCGACCCCAGCCACCAGGACGTTCGCGTCAAACTTCATTGGCTGCTCTTTAGCGTCGCCGACGGTGATGTTAGAGAGGCCCTGGCGCCGTACGGCAAGGTCATCGAAGTGGCCAGAGAAAAGTGGCGTGTCGACGGCTGCCAGAGCGTCGGCACCATGACGCGGACGGCAGTACTTCGGCTGAAGGCGGGCATCACCTGCGACGACATCCCGCACCAGTTGCGGGTGGGCGGAGTGCTAGCTCTCGTCGTCGTGCCTGGAAGAGCTCCGCTTTGTCTTCGGTGCCAGCAGACGGGGCACATCCGCAAGGAGTGTCGCGTCCCACGATGCAACGTCTGCCGTCGTTTCGGCCACGAGGGCGCTCACTGCGTACGAACGTATGCGGCGGCTGCTGCGCCTGTGGGGGGCCTGGAGAAATCCGAGCTCCTTATGGACGAAGACGACGCCGATGAGGCTGCTGCGGGTTCTACAGACAAAAGAAGCCCTGTAGCGAACGCTCTCCCCGCGGCCGAGAACGTGGAGGAGACGAACACGAGTGATGCGTCGCCAAGTGCTGGCGAGACGGTGCACGCTGGGCAGCAGGAGATGGTGGCGACGGAAGCGCCTACACCGTCCGGTGTGGAGGGCATCAACTCCAATGAAGTCAACGGGCAGCCGGCAGTCGACGTCCCCATGAACGACGCAGAGAAAACGGCGAAAAGGACGCGGGAGGAAAACGTCGCAGGCCCCAAGGATTCGGAGCAGGAAGAGCCTCCGTCAAAGGCGGGCCCTCTCTGGATGCGACGGTCCACAGTCAATGCGAATGCAACTGTGGACGACAAGGAGACAGCCAAGCCACCCCCGTGATAGCATGCGCCGGAGTTTGACGGGGACCTCGGAGTCTGTGCAAGCAAAGTGCAGTAGCCAACATCGCGCTTGTCGGAACAGATGGACGCACGACCCGAGGTAAGCACCATGGGGTCCCCTCTCCCTCTGAATGGCGGTGTCGTTAGAAGCTCCTTTACGTGTCGCCACGATCAACGTCCGTGGGCTTGCGGCGAGACGCCGGCAATATCAACTTAACCGACTATTAGCCGAGAACGAGATAGACATCGTGGCCGTGCAGGAAACGAAGATCGAAAGCCTAGAGCAGACGGACCGCATGGTGCAACCGTTTCGAACTCTTTTCAATGTTTGTGTCTCACACGCTGTTGGAACTTCCGGCGGTTGCTGTTTGTTTTTCCGCCGGTCTCTAGGCGTCGTTGAGACGGCCATGGCTTCGTGTGCGTCTGGCCGTTTTGTGTTCTGCGATTTTTCTTTTTCAGGTATAGACTGGCGCGTTATTTGTGTTTATGCTCCGACTAACGAGCGTGAACGAAGACAAACTTTTGAGGGACTGAGTGAGTTCCTTAGGAGTGAAAGAGTTGTTATTTTTCTCGGAGATTTCAATTGCGTCTGCGCACCTGAGGACCGTGCTAATGCAACCCGGGTTCGCGACTCAAGTGCTCTTTATTTGAATGACATTGTCGCTGAAAATGCGTTAGAGGACGTCGCAAACGTCACCGCCAAAAGTAGCGTTCATTTCACGCACTTTCAGGGCCTTAGTCAAGCTCGACTGGACAGGGCTTACGTTTCGCTTAGTCTTGTCCCGCTGTGCGACAACTACTCCGTTCAACCTGTTTCTTTCAGCGATCATGCGTTAGTTATGTTCACCCTCGGTAAAAAATTAAAAAAGGCAAGATGGGAATGGTCGCTTTGGAAAATGAACATTAGCCTCATGGAGGATGACATTTTTAAATCTAACGTAGATGATTTATTTAGGAAATTTTTCGAAGACGAGAGGACAATGTGGGGTGCTAGGTGGGAACTTTTCAAAGAAGAGGTAAAAATTAACGCAATTGAAAGGAGCACCAGCCTTAACTATCAAAAACAGAAGAAGGAAAAAGAGCTACGACGCCAATTGAATTTCTTCTTGATCGAAGAAAGCGCGAAACCGGGTGAGTTTGTACAAGAGATAAGGGATATCAAGAACCAACTTGAAGTGATCGACTGTGAAAGATACACAGGGGCTATTGTACGTGCGCGGTCCCAGAGGCTATGGTTGGGCGAAAGACCTTCGAAGCGAGCACTGAGCGACGAGAAAAGGTATGCGCAGCGAAACGAAATAAAAGAAATTCGCTACGGAAATACGATAACTCGCGATAAGAAAACGATCGAGCGAGCGTTCGTTGAATATTTTAACGATTTGATGGGTCACAGCCTACCAAGGGATAACGGTTTTGACACCGAGTTTTTGTCGCTTATGCCCACGCTTGAAGAGGATGTTCGAGAAAGTTTAGAATCGCCGATCAGCGTCCGCGAGCTTGAAGATGCCATAGACGAATTAACTGCCGGAAAAACGCCCGGGCCGGATGGTCTCAGCGCCGAATTTTATAAAACATTTAAGAGGGAGGCAGCGGACGCTTTGTACGAGGTAGTCACAGAAGCGTATTGCATAAATAAGTTACCGCCATCCTTTTTGAAAAGCCATGTTGTCCTCATTCCTAAGGTCGATGACCCTGTAAAACTATTGTCTGTTTCCTCTTATAGGCCAATAAGTCTGACTAATGTCGACTACAAAATTTACACAAAAGTCCTGGCTAGACGTTTGCAAAATGTTATAAAACACCTTGTGGGACCGCATCAGACCTGCGGTATTAAAGGCCGCACCATTTTAACTAACATACATATAGTAAGGAGCATTCTAGAATATTGCGATGCCTTTGACAGACGAGTTGCTATGTTGCAGCTAGACCTGGATAAAGCATTCGATCGTGTGTCGCATGAGGTTCTTTTTCTTAATTTGGAGCATGCTAATGTAGGGTCTGTGATATTAGACGGTTTAAAAATGGTGTACGCAAACTGTTCGATGTCCATCATTGTAAATAAGAGCGTCAGTGAAAGTGTGCAGGTTCGATCTTCTGTAAGACAGGGATGTCCACTGTCTCCCTTGCTGTTTGCAATTTACTTGGAACCATTTTGTTTAAAACTGATTAACAATGATAGTATACATGGTTTTAGGTTACACTCTTGCGAAGTAAAAGTGCTTTCTTATGCAGACGACGTTGCTGTTTTTTGTGTAGACCAAGACAGCGTTCGTGAGGTAATCAGCACTGCTTCCTCCTTCTGTAAGAAAACGGGTAGTGCTATCAACTGGGGCAAAAGCGTAGGTCTCTGGCACGGTAATTGGGCTACCGCACCCGGTAACTTTGTGAATGTTCAGTGGACAAATTTACCTGCGAAGTACCTCGGGGTGCCACTCCAGCACTACCGCGATAGCAAGCAACTATGGAGTGAAGAGACGGAGAAGGTTAAGACTAAAGTGGAGAACTGGAGGGGTAGGGACTTCTCCATGTTTGCACGCGCTACCATTTGTAATTTATTTTTAACTGCGAAAATTTGGTACATTTTGCAAGTGCTGTGTATGCCGCGCCTCAACGTGCAAAGACTGCACAGAGTTTTCGCTGTTTTCATCTGGAATTCGAGCTGGGAGCGTTCTGCTCGTACCAATTTGTTCCGATCTGTTGGTAATGGTGGTCTAGGATTGTCCCATTTGTTTCTAAGACAAATTGTGTCTAGGTTCATGTTTTTGCGCGATCAGAAAGATTCATTTTTGCGTACTGTTATGCAAGTGCGACTGCAGTATGCACTCCCTGAGTTTGTGGTGTCATCTAGTAGTCAAATGCGATCCAGTGTACAAGGTTATTTGCGTGAAGTTGTGCTCTCTTTCAGAATACTCAAGGTGCGCTTTTCCTTAGAGTATCTTAGTTCAGTTACCCGAAAACGATTGTATAAAGATTTAATAGATGTACTGTTGCCAATACCACTCTATAGGTCATTATACTGTGAACGTCCAGGGCTAGATGTGCTAAAAAGGGTAAAGAAAATGCCAATCAAATCTTCGGTAAAATCTTTTTTCTTTAAATTGCACAGCGGCGTACTCCCTCTAAAGGTGTGGCTAGAACAGAAAGGTATATTTGTACCGTGGTCAGTGAATTGTATCCTCTGCAAAAAACCCGAGACGATAGAGCACGCATTTATTGAGTGTTGGGACCCCGTGTTTCATTGGGACATTCTTCAGCGCACACTGAAAAAAGATCTACCTATAACCGCGCACGGCATCCGCTTTTTGCCCCTGGAAAACGAGGGGGGAGTCCCTTACGATATGTTCATGCTCCTCGGCCTCCACAGTCTCTGGAGGACAAGAATGAGTGTTAATAATGCTGATGTTAATACCAAAACTGTAAGAGAAAATTTCATTGAAAATGTGGCATATATTCGCGAGGTATACCGTGCACTCCCTGAACCCCCTGAATGGTTGCCAATACTAGATGAGTTGGTATGTTTAAAAAGATTTTAATGTGCTGGCAACCGCCGCTAAGTGCTGATTCGCTCTTGAACAAACTGTACGTATGTGATTGACTGTGTGCTTTTTCATTTTGTCTTAACCGAAAATAAAGAAAAAAAAAAAAAAAGGAGTGGTGTAGAGGTTAGCACACCCGACCGGACATTGGCAGGCCCAGAGTTCAAATCCTGGCTTCGCCGTTTTTTTGGCTTTCGGCGGGTTCCTGAAAACTTCTTCTTTGATTCATTGGATTAAGTACGGTTCATTCATCTGCACATATTCGTTTATATATATATATATATATACGCACGAGATCTCGATGCCGCTATAAAGCAGAAATAACAAATTAAATCCACTAGGACTAGAATGAAACATATATAAAAACGTCCATTTATGTGTGCAGTGTACGTGGGATTAGACCAGTTTTTCCAAAATAAAAATTCGTAACATCAGAATAGTGGAACAAAAAGATGAGTTCAGTTTTTATTTGTTTCTTTTTACATCGATTCTTTTTCACCGAAGGTTCTTTTAAGAAGTTTTCGTATTTATCCAATGAAATGCTAGATTTGGCGAGTGTATGCATTAGGGCTGGGCGTCGATTAAAATTTTAACCCGATTAATCGGTCATGTTAATGTTTTGCATGATATTTTAAAACGTCAAAATTAATATGTGTTTTCTGTTTTTGCATGTTCTGAATACGAGATGAAGGACGGAATATGTAATTTTTATTATGAATCAACCTTGATGTGCGGTTAAGAACAGTTCAAAGGCACTTACACTCACATAGTATTACTTCAGCTGCACGAGTTAAAGAGGTTTGTTGATATTATCCGGCAGTTGTTCAAACTATAATCTCTGTTGCGCTGAACTACACGTGTAACCTTCTGCACTTCTCAGAAGTTACAATTCTTGCCCCTAGAGTTTACTTTAGACTATATTTTGACATAGATTTTGCCCTTCATACAGGTGTTCTCATCCACGTCTGCGTGGTGAAACCGTTTACTTTTTATTTTATTTTGGTTCGTTAAAACACTAGTTACCGATTAACCGGTTAAAAAATAATCGCGATTAAAGCCTTAATCGATTAATCGGTAGGTTAATCGATCAATGCCCAGCCCTAGTGCGCGTGTGACTGTACGTGTTAAAATGAATCTGATAGTGTTGACATGGCCATGATTATCCTGATTTTTTCGTATGCTCTGTTGCGACACAAGGTCGGCAGTAGATGCTTCGCCTACAGCACGCGTTGGTAGCCGCCCTTCGGCGTGTTTGGCATTGCTTGCGCCGAAGTGGTAGAGAAGCTTGAAAGGTCTCTCTGGAGGCTGACCTTATGTTGAAACATTCACTGGACGCCACATGAATGAGAATGTTGTCAAGTGAATGTTGCAACATTCATTGGACGCCACATTTGAGGACGATGTTTAGTGCGCATGCTCAGAACAAGCTCACGTTACTAGGCTGTTGAGACCGGTAATCTTGATGATGCGGAACGCACGTTGCAGAAGAACTGTGGAAGCTCGCCGTCGGCACTCGCTCAGCAGACGCGCACAGAGCTATGGCCGCCAGGGTATACTCCCTATAGTATACTTACCCCGTCGAGTGTCGTAACGGCGGTCAGGTCGAATGTGGAGTGATGGTTCTATTGGTTGATCAAGTTTATTATCCCGATAAATGTAGAATGCAAGTCTATATTAGTGGAGGGAGAAGAGGTGACGAGAGCGCGAGGTGACTCCAGAGCCCCTAGCGTGGAATAAACTTATTAGTGGGTAGGCGCAAAGCTAGCTGCTCACTCTTGGAACACTCTCGAAGAGAGGGTAGAGACAAAATCACTAAGCTTGGCGTCTTCTCACTAATAACTCCAACGAGAGTTCGGTGTTGTGACGCCCCCCGCGCAGCCTCTCTCAGTCTCTATCCCTGCGCGGATAGCAGTTTTATCCGCATCCGATCCGCAACCGCGGACTTCGCACCCGCATTCGTTCCGCAACGTAATGTTTCTAAATAATTGTATCCGCATCCGATCCGCATCCGAATTGCATCCGCAAAATTGTGGACCGCATCCGACCCTCCCAATCCTCGCATTCATTCTACATCATGAAATCAAGCGTGAATAGCAGATAAAAAAAGCATCTGGAAAGTGTGGAGCACTGTTTACCCCCTTTTCCCGTATCTCAACACTCCTTCCCCCCCTCCACCCCTGCGCGGATGACAGTTTGATCATCCGCATTCGATCCGCATCCGCAGACTTTGTTAACGCATCCGAACCACGTCCGCAAAATTCAGAACCGCATCCGACCCACATTCCGCGCATCCCTTTTACGTTTTATAAATCAAGCATAAAAAAAAATGGGGATGGTATCTTGTAAGTTGTCCGCCTACCTTTGTACAACGAACCCTTCGTGGCAGAATACGGTGAAAGTCATTTCATCGTATCCTGTTTTATCGTGTATCTAGAATAAGCGCTCATCCTTCCGGAGTCACTCAGCATCGCTGGAATTGGAAATATGATCGCAGATATAAGACCGTCTTGGGAGCCCGTGACACTGACTCTCTGTTCACAAGATGCACACTCAAAAGGAAGGAATTCTTTTCTTTTTTTTACTTCGGAAAATTTACTTTAAGCAGACGCATATTTTATAAGCGTGAAAATGAACAAAGGACAGACTAATAACATTGTGTCATTTTATTTAGGCCAGACCATAAAGACGTGGGAGAGGAAAGGCGTTCACTCATCGCAGCAAAACACTTGTGTATACCTGGTAAGGCGCGAGTGCATCACTGGGAAAATATCACAGTATCTAATAATGGCAAAACCTCCTATCGATTTCAGTTATTAACACGAACCCTCAACTGCGTGCTCGGAAACATAAGCTTACAAACCACCCAGTGCCAACTGTCGAAAAAAAGGAAACTCGCACACACGGAACGTTTCACTTGTCGAGGTTGCTGTGTAGAAACGAAACAGAATATCGTAGACATGGACGGATGCAGACTGGATCACCTCTCTTAAATTAATTCCCGCTCATGAGAAGTACCTCTGCGTTGGTGCACTTGATGCTGGGATGGCAAGCACTAACTGCGCTACAAGAATGAGGTGCGGAAACTCGTGATGGCGCAAGTACAACCACACCAAAGAGTCGATTTCAGTCTTCTCGATCTATACTTGTCGGCTAAGAAGCCACTTGCAGGCTTCTACTTTCTTGTGGCTTGTAAGTTTTTGAGTTTTCTTTGCCCAAAGAACGTTATCCGCTCCTCTGTGAAACAAGAACACGCTTTCCGGGGACGACTGATATTCCTGCATTTTTTACTTTTCTTATGGACAATATTTTGGCGAGATAGAAGGTTCTAAAGCGACCTTTGGTGGAAATCAAATCTTTCTTGGCGTAAAAAATAAATCTCTCCCCGATTGGCATCTTTTATCTAAGAGAGTAGTTGCCCCCGCAATACATTCGATGATGCACTTTTTTTTATTTATTTATTTGCAAGATACTGCAGGCCCAAGCAGGACTGGATGCGGCTTCTCTTCACATGATACCCAGAATTTATACATAAAAAGAAGAGGAGGAGCGATTAAAAAACACACAAACCGCATAAAACACAAATAACACTTAAAAAGCGTGTTCAATTCATCGTAGAAGTGAAAATATGGGGAGGCAAGGAGTTCCAATCTGTTACACGTCTGGGTAAAACTGAGTATTCAAAAGCATTTGTGCGAGCGAATATGGGAGTTATTTTTTGTCTATGGTCATGTCTAGTTTGTCTAGTAGATGATGGTTGAATGTAGGATGAAGAGTGAAGGAGAAGTTTGTGATACCAAAGCTGAAAAATGAATTTTAATCTGGCTAGCTTTCTGCGGGATTCCAGAGAGATGATGTTGTTAGTTCTAATTAATTCGGCAGGAGAGTCATGCCGGCGATAACGATTAAGTATAAAACGAACTGCTGGTCTCTGGACTTGCTCAAGCCTGTTAATGTCTTTTTTCGTAAAAGGATCCCATACAGTGTAGCAATAAGTGAGTGATAATTTAGAGTATCCCTCACTTATTCACTCTACACTCTGTGGTCTCACACGTTTATGTGCCGCCTCGGCAAAAAATGTAAATCCGGACCCACAAATATCCGCGTCCGATCCGCAATCCGCCAAATCTTTTTTATCTGCATCCGCCAGTTTAGTGAGGATATCCGCGAATGATCTGCGTTGTCCTTTGATTTGTAACTTTGCCTTAGAAAGCACTCTCAGCATGCTCCTTCGAACTAGGGTAATTTATCAAAAGGTTCATCAGCCGGCCTATTCAGCGGAAGTGAAAAATAATTTACTTGCCTTTAATTACATACTAGCAGCTTACGCGATCGTACTTTTTAAACTTGCCGCTTCGAGCTCCGCGCGAGAAGCTGCTGCCATCTAGGAACGATATGACACAACGCCAAGAGACACATCAGCGTTTCATTCTTCCCGTGTCAGCTCCTCACTCTCCAAGTTCACGGATTCCCTCGCCACTACGGAGCTTCGAGCTCTTTCAGCGTATTTCACGGACTCTGGCAATAACCGCAGATTCGTTGAGAGTGTGTACGGAATTACGGAGGACTTGGCGGACTTCCCGTTCGCGTACAAACTTGTTGGCCCCACTTCAGCGACTTGTTCGTTCCCTCGCCACAGCTGACAGGGAAAGGAGAAAAGCGAGAGAGAGTGAAAAGGCAACCCTCGCTTTAGCTCCGAGGTGTTCGTTGGTTCGTTCCGTAAAAGCGGCTCGTCGGTGGCTAGGAAGCAGCGGCGGCAGGCAACCTCGGAAAGAGACAGCCACTTTCGAAAACGCGTTTTCCCTTCCCAGGGCGTGGTACGTAGCGCGCGGCGAGATCTGACAACTATTCGGCTACGCACGCAGCGGCGTCCGGAGTGTCTTCGGCAGACCGGCAGTGAACCAGACAGTGTTCCGGCCCCCCGGATTCACCGGAATCTTCAGGATTGTGTATCGTGCCCGTGTTTGTTGTGAGCTCGGCGGTGAAGTAGACGTGGTCGGCGTTGGGGTGGGCCGATGGCCATCACGGTGACGGAGAGGTCCGAAGGGCCGACCAATGGTCAGATACCCGGCACGGACAGCTCGCCTTTGCAGCAGCAGGTCAGTCCTCCTTCCTCAATGTTGTCTTCTACTAACGTTCTTGTTGGCGGCGAGCTTAGTCGGCGCAGTGACACGTGCGCGCTTTTAAAATGAACACATGTTGACGCGCCACGCGGGACACACGTACACACTGACCTTGAGTCCCAGCGCTTCCGAAAGCTTGACATTTTGTATTTTTTTCTTGTTCTTTTTTATCTAGCGCAATAATGAAAAATTATATTCCCGTTCACACTTAATTTGCACCGCTGTCAAAGCCGCTGGCGCGAGCATGGGGCTTGATCATCGTTGATCATTTGCACGCGCGTTCTGGCGTAAGCGAAACCATAGATGAAGTCACGCGCTCGCTCAGTAGCTTTGACAGCATTGCATGTTAAAAGAAAACAAGCTATTCCTTCCCAGTCCTCGACAAACTGTCTAAACTTTGGTCGTGCTCAAACTACGAATTTGCCCTGAAGAGGGGTCTAATTGTGCTGGCGCGCTCATAAATGCATTCGACAGGTGCTATCTTTTCGAGATATTGCATAAGCAACCCCCGGACGGATTCCATAGGGCCAATGGAGTCGAGTTTTGTACAGTAGCGCCGAATTCCTCGTCCGTGGTGGGGGGCTCTCATTACTTGAACGAGTTAACTTATTATTTTATATTCGGTAAATTGTAAAATTATATTAAGAGCTAACCATGCTATTAATAAAATATCTGGCTTACTTTTCAAAACGACTTCTATATACACGTTTGGGACGTTGTAGCCTACTTTGAAGCCGTTTCTAAGCCAAGCCGTAAAGAATCCAACATGGCGTCTCTTTATTTTTGTAGGGTGGTTCTCGTATGGATCGCTTCGGGGTCGTGCTGGAGCCTGGATCCAGGCTCCTGAGCATCACGCCCGGTCCCGGTAGTGTAATAATAGGGACTTTTAACAAACCGTGTTCCGCGTACCGCACTATCGGAGCCTTTGAAGCATGCTTTTAAGTGCGCGCCCCGCTGTCACGGTATCACTCCGGGTGCGCGCCTATAAAGCATGTTTCAAAGGCTCCGATAGTGCAGTACGCGGAACACGGTAACAGTTCGCTAAAAGTCCCTAACGTAATATACGATGTGCGATTTCGCTTTCAGCTGTATAAGGTGCGTAGTCATGTGTGTTCGTTGTTCTGTTTCGAGGCGTCCCGCCGTCCAGTAAGCAATCCACAGCTGCGACCGAAATATTTCGAGGCACATTTATTGCACATATGCTAAAACGGAATTAAGTACAGCACTGCACCTGCATACGCGCAAAAATAAAACATTGGCAAAATCATTTCGTCAACCTCGCCCACAGCTGCAGTTGCACATCGCCAGCACCTCTCTGTCATCTGTGCACGATCTCATTATTACATGCTTGGCCGCACACCTTCTTGGGAATGGGCTTTATCATTAACTTTATCACTATCACTTCTTGGGAATGGTCACTAACATATATCTTTACAAGTGTACACATTGACCCACATAATTACGCATTCAACATGCCAAGTTGGATCAGCTGTTCACTGAAAGTAAAGTTGTTCACTGATTTAAGAAATATAAGCCACTTAGGTGGCCCCCAGCAATCATTAACTTTATTTTTACATATTCAAAGCTTCTCACGCAAGCAAGATGAAAATGTGAAATAAAGCTTCGAAAAATGTTGGCACTCAACAGGCTGGATAACTTGTTGGGAACCACGAAGTGTCCGAAGCTTTCTTCCTCCTTGAGACGACGTTCAAATGCTCGTTCTATATGTCCCAGCATCTGTAATGACAATGTGGTCATGATGTTTAAAATTTTAAACTGATTTAAAACAAAACAAATGTCCATCTACAGCGAACAAACTAATGACATAATGCCGTTGTCGCACCCGGAACCATGCAGAAATAAATGAAACTTCAAATTAATATATAGGAAGCCTCATTCTTTCGTTTTATTATCCTCCGTCTGTTCGAGGACCGCCAAAGACCATTTTCAAGATTAAACCCAATTGTTACACTTTAAATAAGCAGTTGTGCACAAATCGAAGTGGAGCCATTAACTTCATTAAAACCGTACTTGTTCGGGGGAAAGCATATGTTTTTACTGCGAGAACGACCCTGCAAACTAACAGCTATGGGCAGCAGAAGTTTAATGGTAAGTTCGCTGAGCAAATAAAACTGAGTACGGGAGATACATACTCACCTGCCTTATTTTGAAAAAAAAAAAAATGAACAAACAAAAACTTGTGGTCTTGGCATTTGCGCTGTTCGTGCACCATCGGCATATGGCCACGTAAAATGCACCTCTCAACTGTCTCTGAAAGTTCGCACCAAAATATCCATCGAGTTCGACAGGCGCGCGGAACGCCGGAGCGCGAAACTACGCTCGCACGACCCTTGGGTAAACAAAACCACGCGACGCCGCCGTCCGCCGTTACGAAGTTTCAAATTTGGGCGAGGGTAGAGCGAAGGGGGGGGGGGGGGGGGGGGGGGGGGAAGGGCAGCGGCGTCTTCCTGGGCACCGGCGAGGCCAGCGGGTCGGTTTAGAGTTTTGGTTTTAGACCGAAAACAGAACGAACAGAAAGAAATATATAAAATAAATTGCATTTTATTTTCATGGTGCGGTGAAGACGTTTTGTTGAAATTACTGTTAGCGGACAAAGTTTCATGTTTGTATTTTTGTATTAATGAGAGCCCCCCACCACCTAAGCGCTGCTGCCGGGCGCGAGGCTATGCACAGCGCCGCTGATGGTGGCGACGCTAATGTCAGCGCCGCGAAACTGGGACTGTGACCGGGGGTTGGCATAAGCATGACAAGCTACGTCCAATGCCGGCAGCTTTCTTTTTTGCCCTTGGACAAATAATAATCGCGGACCTTGAATTTCTTGGAGTTCGATACAGAGTTGTTAAAGGTTCTCAAGTTGCGCTCGCACAACGATCAGAGCTGCGCAGGTGCTTTTCACGCTCTTGCATTACCTCGTAAAGTTGCCGAGTTCATTCTCAGCTCAGAAGTCAACGACACTGCACTATGTAAACTGACCCTCTACTGGGGAGACGCAATTAAAAGCCGCTCTATATCTGACAGGAGACAGATTTCCGGATTTATTACGATATTTTTCATTTTCTTGTTTATACTAGGCTCGTGTCGTTCAAAATGTGGAGCTGTCAGATGCAACCTTTGTAGCCGGAACACATGTAAGAGTGGAAGAGACGGTGCGGCGCGCGGACTTCCGTGACCCTCCGTGCGGTCGTGCCGGCCATTGTTGAGGTCCCCCCATCCGCGGTCCGCGGCCCACACTTTTCCCGTCGGGCGCGGACGTTGACTCGCGTTTCCAGCGGCATTCTTTTCTCTTTTGTTTTCCCGGGGGGGAACAGCCCAGGGCAGGAAGCAGCGGGATTGGAATTGCTCACGCACTTTCTGTCTTCTCTTTTTGTGCATCGTTCTTGTGGCTTCGGCGTTGGGCTCGCAAACAGCTGTAGAGCTCATGAGTTACAGAACCGGGACGCGCACACTTTTAATGGGACCTCTTGACAAGGAAGCTTCCTTTCGATGAAAATCTACCGAGAGAGTATTCCGTGGTGTTTCGATAAAACGAGCGAAAATTTCTCGTGTAAGTTAGCCGGGAGCGAGCGTCTCGAGACGCGGTTGGAGTCCCGCTCATCTCGTGCGCTGGCTTTGGCAGTGCTTTATTTCCACCAATCTCAGCTGAGACCCTGTTTCTTGAAAGCCGCGGCCCTGAATCTTTAGCCTGCCACCGACTATAGAATGTCTAAAGAGAAAATCCTATAATTTTCAAGGACAACAGAAGCTTGCATCATTCCGAACAGCGACGAAGTTCAAGCGGAGCGTATAACAATAGAATATATTCAAGTAGGAATGGCGACATCATGACGGTGCGCCGCGAGCGGCTGCGATTCGCATCTGTACTCACTCAAGTGCGCGAGTGCCGCTCGGCGTTCGAATCCTCACGGTCCAAGCTGTGTGTGTGATCTACGACCCCGAGCTGTGTTCAGCTGACACGCACTTAATTTACGCCAGGGCTCCCCCGGTAGCAGAGCGAGACCTAGCTCGGCGAACTCAAGGTCGTAGCAGTATGGCGGAATACGCGTGCTGGGACGGTGCCAGGTTTGCGCCGTTATGCACCCATTGTTTCCACTAAATTTTGTCCATCGCGAGTATCATGTGACTAGGAGGTACGATTCCGGGTTATAAAACGGCGCTTATCGGTTTTTATTTTACGTGGTCGAAATTCGAGCCAGATCGACGGCGGAACAAGGAGGGCCGCAAACAAGAAAGCAACGGTGCACACTAAGGTGAACAGAATTGAATATAGAAAATGCTTATTTTGCTGTACGACCCTACCTGATTACATATCCTCTTAAAAATTGACTTTAGCGTTTACTGGATGCCTTCATTCCTATGAAACCTGACAGTGGTTTCCAGGGCATGAAATATGGACTCGATAAAAACGCCAAAGGAATTAGCTTTTCGGTGAGCAAAGCCAACCAGTCAAGAAATGTATTCGACGAACATTTATTTATTTATTTATTTATTCGGGAAGACAACAGGAGACCTACAACCGGAATCTGTTTAGCATCGTTCTCTCGTTTCCACTACGAGCGTTCGGGAGAGGGGAAGCCGCTGACACGACGAAGGGCGAAACAAGTCACGAATGACAATAGCAGTCCTTCGGGTACCGTTTTTGATCTTAGCTATCAGTTGGTCACTGGAAATCTCTCATAACTATCACACGTGAACCATCAAAAACATACTGGCTGAATAGTAAAATACTTAGCTCAAAAACGGTATTAAAATATATATGTATATATCATGATGATACGAGAATATGTACAGAATGACGCCGGAAGTACATCCAAGAACGCCGACGCCAACCGTCTGCTTCGTCCATTCTTTCTATGGCTTGGCTGGGCCTTTCAATGGC
>NW_024609868.1:24283015-24346265 GCF_016920785.2 Ixodes scapularis
CGTCGAACTTCTGACTTTTCAGAAATCGAAAGTTCGAAACTTTTCGAATTCTCTTGATCAATAAGTTCGAAATTCATCGACTTTTTGGTCAGTCAAGTTCGAAAGTTCGACAACCATCGAACCTTGCAGCGCAATAAGTTCGAAAGTTCGAAAAATATCGAATTTTATAGCGTAATAAGTTCTACGGTTCGAAAAGCGTCGAACTTCTTAACTTAACAAGTTCGAAAATTCGACCTCTGTCAAATTTTTACGATATAGACAATTCGAAAAATCGAAATCTTTCGAACCTTTCGATCCGCTTGATTCGATCATCGTAACTTCGATTCGATAAAAAGTTCGCGGCATCCCTAATCTCAACACTCCCCCCTCCCCCCCTTGCGCGGATGACAATTTTATCATCCGCATCCGATCCGCATCCGAATTGCATCCGCAAAAATTGTGGACCGCATCCGACCCTGCCAATCCTTGCATTCATTCTACATCATGAAATCAAGCGTGAATAGCAGATACAAAAAGCATCTGAAAAGTGTGGAGCACTGTTTACCCCCTTTTCCCGTATCTCAACACTCCCCCCCCTTGCGCGGATGACAGTTTGATCATCCGTATCCGATCTGCATCCGCAGACTTTGTTAGCGCATCCGAACCACATCCGCAAAATTCAGAACAGCATCCGACCCACATTCCATGGCAGAATACGGTGAAAGTCATTTCATTGTATCCTGTTTTATCGTATATCTAAAATAAGCGATCATCCTTCCGGAGTCACTCAGCCTCGCTGGAATTGGAAATATGATCGCAGATATAAGACCGTCTTGGGATCCGTGACACTGACTCTCTGTTCATAAGATGCACACTCAAAAGGAAGGAAATTTTAATATTCGTATTTTACTTCGTAAAATTTACTTTAATCAGACGCATATTTTATAAACGTGAAATTGAACAAAGGACAAGCTAATAACATTGTGTCATTTTATTTAGGCCAGACCATAAAAAAGTGGGAGAGGAAAGGCGTTCACTCACCACAGCAAAACACTTGTGTATACCTGGTAAGGCGCGAGTACACCACTGGGAAAATATCACAGTATCTAATACTGGCAAAACCTCCTATCGATTTCAGTTATTAACACGAACCCTCAACTGCGTGCTCGGAAACATATGCCTAAAAACCACCCAGTGCCAACTGTCGAAAAAAAGGAAACTCGCACACACGGAACGTTTCACTTGTCGAGGTTGCTGTGTAGAAACGAAACAGAATATCGTAGACATGGACGGATGCAGACTGGATCACCTCTCTTAAATTAATTCCCGCTCATGAGAAGTACCTCTGCGTTGGTGCAGTTGATGCTGGGATGGCAAGCACTAACTGCGCTACAAGAATGAGGTGCGGAAACTCGTGATGGCACAAGTACAACCACACCAAAGAGTCGAATTCAATCTTCTCGATCTATACTTGTCGGCTAAGAAGCCACTTGCAGGCTTCTACTTTCTTGTCGCTTGTAAGTTTTGGGTTTTCTTTGCCCAAAGAACGTTATCCGCTCCTCTGTGAAACAAGAACACGCTTTCCGGGGACGACTGATACTCCTGCATTTTTTACTTTTCTTATGGACAATATTTTGGCGAGATAGAAGGTTCTAAAATGACCTTTGGTGGAAATCAAATCTTTCTTGGCGTAAAAAATAAATCTATCCCCGATTGGCACCTTTTATCTAAGAGAGCAGTTGCCCCCGCAATACATTCGATGATGCACTTTTTTTATTTATTTATTTTCAAGATACTGCAGGCCCAAGCAGGAGTGGATGCGGTTTCTCTTCACATGATACCCAGAATTTATACATAAAAAGAAGAGGAGGGGCGATTAAAAAACACACAAACCGCATAAAACACAAATAACACTTAAAAAGCGTGTTCAATTGATCGTAGAAGTGAAAATACGGGGAGGCAAGGAGTTCCTATCTGTTACACGTCTGGGTAAAACTGAGTATTCAAAAGCATTTGTGCGAGAGAATATGGGAGTTATTTTTTGCCTATGGTCATGTCTAGTTTGTCTAGTAGATGATGGCTGAATGTAGGATGACGAGTCAAGAAGTTTGTGATACCAAAGCTGAAAAATGAATTTTAATCTGGCTAGCTCTCTGCGGGATTCCAGAGAGATGATGTTGTTAGTTCTAATTAATTCGGCAGGAGAGTCATGCCGGCGATAACGATTAAGTATAAAACGAACTGCTGGTCTCTGGACTTGCTCAAGTCTGTTAATGTCTTTCTTCGTAAAAGGATCCCATACAGTGTAGCAATAAGTGAGTGATAATTTATAGTATCACTCACTTATTCACTCTACACTCTGCGGTCTCACACGTTTATGTGCCGCCTCGGCAAAAAATGTAAATCCGGACCCACGAATATCCGCGTCCGATCCGCAATCCGCCAAATCTTTTTTATCTGCATCCGCCAGTTTAGTGAGGATATCCGCGGATGATCTGCGTTGTCCTTTGAATTGTAACTTTGCCTTAGAAAGCACTCTCAGCATGCTCCTTCGAACTAGGGTAATTTATCAAAAGGTTCATCAGCCGGCCTATTCAGCGGAAGTGCAAAAATAATTTACTTGCCTTTAATTACATACTAGCAGCTTACGCGGTCGTACTTTTTTAAACTTGCCGCTTCGAGCCCCGCGTGAGAAGCTGCTGCCATCTAGGAACGATATGACACAACGCCTAAGAGAAACATCCGCGTTTCATTCTTCCCGCGTCAGCTCCTCACTCGCCAAGTTCACGGATTCCCTCGCCACTACGGAGCTTCGAGCTCTTTCAGCGTATTTCACGGACTCTGGCAATAACCGCAGATTCGTTGAGAGTGTGTACGGAATTACGGAGGACTTGGCGGACTTCCCGTTCGCGTACAAACTTGTTGGCCCCACTTCAGCGACTTGTTCGTTCCCTCGCCACAGCTGACAGGGAAAGGAGAAAAGCGAGAGAGAGTGAAAAGGCAACCCTCGCTCTAGCTCTGAGGTGTTCGTTGGTTCGTTCCGTAAATGCGGCTCGTCGGTGGCTAGGAAGCAGCGGCGGCAGGCAACCTCGGAAAGAGACAGCCACTTTCGAAAACGCGTTTTCCCTTCCCAGGGCGTGGTACGTCGCGCGCAGCAAGATCCGACAACTATTCGGCTACGCACGCAGCGTGCCGGAGTGTCTTCGGCAGACCGGCAGTGAACCAGACAGTGTTCCGCCCTCCCTGGATTCACAGGAATCTTCAGGATCGTGTATCGTGCCCGTGTTTGTTGTGAGCTCGGCTGTGAAGTAGACGTGGTCGGTGTTGGGGTGGGCCGATGGCCATCACGGTGACGGAGAGGTCCGAAGGGCCGACCAATGGTCAGATACCCGGCACGGACAGCTCGCCTTTGCAGCAGCAGGTCAGTCCTCCTTTCTCAATGTTGTCTTCTACTAACGTTCTTGCTGGCGGTGAGCTTAGTCGGCGCAGTGACACGTGCGCGCTTTTAAAATGAACACATGTCGACGCGCCGCGCGGAACACACATACAGACTGACCTTGAGTCCCAACGCTTCCGAAAGCTTGACATTTTGTATTTTTTTCTTGTTCTTTTTTATCTAGCGCAATAATGAAAAATTATATTCCCGTTCACACTTAATTTGCAACGCTGTCAAAGCTGCTGGCGCGAGCATGGGGCTTCATCTCGTTGATCATTTGCACGCGTTCTGGCGTAAACGAAACCATAGATGAAGTCACGCGCTCGCTCAGTAGCTTTGACAGCATTGCTTGTTAAAAGAAAAAAAAAAAAAAAAAAAGAAAACAAGCTATTCCTTTTCAGTCCTCGACGAACTGTCTAAACTTTGGTCGTGCTCAAACTACGAATTTGCCCTGAAGAGGGGTCTAATTGTGCTGGCGCGCTCATAAATGCATTCGACAGGTGCTATCTTTTCGAGATATTGCATAAGCATGACAAGCTACGTCCAATGCCGGCAGCTTTCTTTTTTGCCTTTGGACAAATAATAATCGCGGACCTTGAATTTCTTGGAGTTCGATACAGAGTTGTTAAAGGTTCTCAAGTTGCGCTCGCACAACGATCAGAGCTGCGCAGGTGCTTTTCACGCTCTTGCATTACCTCGTAAAGTTGCCGAGTTCTTTCTCAGCTCAGAAGTCAACGGCACTGCACTATGTAAACTGACCCTCTACTGGGGAGACGCAATTAAAAGCCGCTCTATATCTGACAGGAGACAGATTTCCGGATTTATTACGATATTTTTCATTTTCTTGTTTATACTAGGCTCGTGTCGTTCAAAATGTGGAGCTGTCAGATGCAACCTTTGTAGCCGGAACACATGTAAGAGTGGAAGAGACGGTGCGGCGCGCGGACTTCCGTGACCCTCCGTGCGGTCGTGCCGGCCATTGTTGAGGTCCCCCCATCCGCGGTCCGCGGCCCACACTTTTCCCGTCGGGCGCGGACGTTGACTCGCGTTTCCAGCGGCATTCTTTTGCTCTTTTGTTTTCCCGGGGGGGAACAGCCCAGGGCAGGAAGCAGCGGGATTGGAATTGCTCACGCACTTTCTGTCTTCTCTTTTTGTGCATCGTTCTTGTGGCTTCGGCGTTAGGCCAGTTGAGCTCGCAAACAGCTGTACAGCTCATCAGTTACAGAATCGGGACGCGCACACTTTTAATGGGACCTTTTGACGAGGAAGCTTCCTTTCGATGAAAATTTACCGAAAGAAAATTCCGTGGTGTTTCGATAAAACGAGCGAAATTCTCTCGTAAGTCAGCGGGGAGTAGATTCTTATATCATCGTCTAGCGTGAGCTTTCTGCCTTAGATAACTACTTCGTTGAATGCGCGGCCAAAGCTCGGCAGAGAACAACGAGCTGCGTGCTAAAGGCGGAGCTACACCTGGGCTGGCTTGCTAGAACGGTGTCACAGCTCAAGCAGGGCGAAATAAAGCACTGCAAAGGCTAGGGCGCGCGAGCGTCTCGAGACACGGTTGGAGTCCCGCTCAGCTCGTGCGCTGGCTTTGGCAGTGCTTTCCTTCTGCTGTTTCTTAAAAGCCGCGGCCCTGAATCTTTAACCTGCCACCGACTACAAAGTGTCTAAAGAAAAAATCGTATAATTTTCAAGGACAACAGAAGCTTGCATCATTCCGAACAGCGACGAAGTTCAAGCGGAGCGTATAACAATAGAATATATTCAAGTAGGAATGGCGACATCATGACGGTACGGCGCGAGCGGCTGCGATTCGCACCTGTACTCATTCAAGTGCGCGAGTGCCGCTCGGCGTTCGAATCCTCACGGCCCAAGCTGTGTGTGTGTGATCTACGACCCCGAGCTGTGTTCAGCTGACACGCACTTAATTTACGCCAGGGCTCCTCCGGTAGCAGAGCGAGACCTAGCTCGGCGAACTCAAGGTCGTAGCAGTCTGGCGGAATACGCGTGCTGGGACGGTGCCAGATTTGTGCCGTTATGCACCCATTGTTTCCACTAAATTGTGTCCATCGCGAGTATCATGTGACTAGGAGGTACGATTCCGGGTTATAAATCGGCGCTTATCGGTTTTTATTTTACGTGGTCGAAATTCGAGCCAGATTGACGGCGGAACAAAGAGGGCTGCAAACAAGAAAGCAACGGTGCACACAAAGGTGAACAGAATTGAATATAGAAGATGCTTATTTTGTTGTACGACCCTACCTGATTACATATCCTCTTTAGAATTGACTTCAGCGTTTCCTCGGTGCCTTCATTCCTACGAAACCTGACAGTGTTTTCTAAGGTATCAAATATGGACTCGGTAAAAACGCCAAATGAATTACCTTTTTGGTGAGCAAAGCCAACCCGTCAAGAAATGTATTCGACGAATATTTATCTTCTTTTTTTTTTTCGGGAAGACAACGGGAGACCTACAACTGGAATCTGTTTAGCATCGTTCTCTCGTTTCCGCTATGAGCGTTCGGGAGAGGGGAAGCCGCTGACAAGACGAAGGGCGAAACAAGTCACGAATGACAATAGCAGTCCTTCAGGTACCGTTTTTGATCTTAGCTATCAGTTGGTCACTGGAAATCTCTCATAACTATCACACGTGAACCATCAAAAACATACTGGCTGAATAGTAAAATACTTAGCTCAAAAACGGTACAAAAATATATATGTATATATTCATGATGATACGAGAATATGTACAGAATGACGCCGGAAGTACATCCAAGATCGCCGACGCCAACCGTCTGCTTCGTCCATTCTTTCTATGGCTTGGCTGGGCCTTTCAATGGCAGCTGCAAGCTGCAGCCATTGTCCAAGCAGGAGTCGGCCGGATGTAACGATGGGGTCCTTCGACCCCCTCCGATCAAGAGACCGCCCCCTAACAGCTGCCTCGTGATTCGGCTGTCGATGTCCCCGACTTCGGAAGAACATTGACAGGTTTACCCCTGGCTGCCTTCGAACTCCAAACCTTTCAGACATAGGTGGCGCACTAAGCTTTACGAATAAGTCAGCCGTGCTGCGAGCGATCTGATGATTCAGATGGTTCATGCAGTCTGTCTGAGGCATGTTTCTTCCTTGTGTGACGGTACGAAAACTGCCTGTTCGACGCCTACACATGTATTAAGAAAACGTACTTCGATCATGTTTGAAGCCCCTCCGCACATAATCCTGTCACCGTGTCCGCAGCGAACGCCGTGTCTTTTGTATCGTGTATGAGCAGTGTGACCCGGCCTTTAGACTTTCAGAACATCATCGAATGTGCGTCCTGGCCGAGCAGGGGGAGGGAGGACCTCTATATCGTTGTGTTTCATGAAAGCGGACAAATGGACGACGACCCTCTTTAGTGATGGTTTTATCCATGCTCTGATCTCTTGGTCTGACCTCGTCGCTCTAATAGCACATCTAAGCTTTTGTGCGTAGTCACGGACAGCTGAAGAAACGCGGGGCGTAGCTTGTTTGAATTTCCACTTCTTGATTCGTTCGTCGGCTGGGACCGCATACCAGCGCCCGGTCATTGGCCGAAGAGGCTCTGCGAGGAGCGCGCGATATTTGGCTGCCGACCAATATTCCGTCTTCCGCAGCACTGATCGTGCGCAAAAGCTACGGCGGGGACGCGGGGAGCGACCGCCCGCCCCTGTGGCCTTGTCGTTACGGAGCGGCGGGGGGTCCGAGCGAGCGCACACAGTCGGGTGGGGGTTCCCATTGTTGTATAGGCAGCCCTAGTTTTCGCCCCGCGCCCGCTGTGTCCCGCTGGCAATGGAGTCGCGCCGGCGCAGCTCGGGAACTCCCCTGCCAGTCTGCGAGATCGCGGCGTGGGAAAACAAAAATGTTCGCGAGGCCTCTCTTCCCCCCCCCCCCCACCCCCCCTTTTCCAGTGCGCGCCCCCCAAAGGCATCGTCCTCCTCGTTTGCGAATGACAATCCAAAATGGTAGTCACAAATGCAGGGCGAGTTTTCGATACTGCACGTAGGCACCAGCTCGCTTTACAGGTTGCCTTTGGCCGGCACAAGTGGATCGGCGTGCTTGCTCCTTCAATGTACTTTCGTCACCGTTTTTCAATAAACCCTCCTGACATGAGGCGTTCTGTCTCCAAAATATAGCCCTTTTCACGACCCCTCTATCCAACCATGTCCAGAACCGAACTGCAGGCCCTAATTGCCGACATTACACGGAAACCTGCCAGAAATACGAACGTCTTCGTGAGCTCTTACACAGCGGACAGCGGAGAATTCAATACCCCGAAATCGGTCCCGGTATACTTTTATTCGCCCGAGCAGGAAAATCTCTTGACCAGCCAAAAATTCCACGAGACACGACACGCGCATTGAACTCGAGCTTTCTCTCCCTGCTTCCCGTGCGTACACTCTGTTGACCCCTAAGCTGACAGTGCAGTTGAAGTTACGTCCTCGCCGGACCAATTAGCCCCTTCCTTTCCTCATATAACCCCGCTCTCTCTGCGTGTTCATGGCGAAATCTGGGCATATGACTGGTGCAACGAGCGGGTAGTTTCAAACGCACTGTCAGCTAAGGGGTGAACGCAGCATAGGTACGATGTATTAGCTGCGGGACCGCGGCTTCAGGGATGAACGGAGTGTAGGTGCGCCGTCCCCCTTGCCTACCGCGCCGAGGCCGCGATGCTCGTCCCGTCGACCAGGAACCGGCAATCAGGTCCGGCACAACCTGAGCGTCACGCCTCCCAACGAGACGGGAAGAGAAAGCGGTCCTCCGTAAATAGCCCGGCCGTGTAACGAGTCTGGCGGCCACGTGCGTGCGGATACCTGCCCGCCGCGCCGACCGGTTTCTGAGCGGCTCTTTGATCCCGACCCAGATAGGGCGGCGGAGGCCGGCCGGCCACGCACCGCCCGCGCTCGGGACGTCCCGGAGACGTCCTCTCGACGGGAGGACCATGGCACCCCGCGGGGAACGCGAGTCCGGCCCGCGGGGCTTCGACGTTGCGTCCCGACGAACACCGCGGCGATTATTGCTCGTCGTCGCCGACGTTACACTAGGGGACCAAATGAGCAAATCACGTACCGAAGAAGAAAAAAAAAAATACAGAAAAAGAAAAACAGCGCATACTGAATTTTAAGAAAGCAAAACACAAACAGGGTACAGAGGCAGGTCCCCTGTTCGTGTTTTGCTTTCTTCATATCGAATATTATATCGAAACACGCTTCACTGCCTTTGGGCTTTTTGTCATTCACAGTCATCTTTTAGTGACGGTTGATTAAGCACAAGTGTGAGAAAGGCTGGTAGGATGGCATGTCTGCGAGAAGTTTACTTGTGAGTAGTTCAGCGATATGACAGGTCCAGGCGAGAGACCGTGGTAGAAAGTACAGTGCTTTCTGATGCCTTATGTTCGATTTATTGCTTTTAAATTTCATTTCATCCCAGTGAGTTGGAATTCAAAATGCGGTTTACCAAATTGGAGCAGGTGGAAATCTGGCTCATAGTTGGCGACCGTGGAGTTCCAACTGGGTAATCTGCGAGATGTACGACTTATTTCTACATGAGAGTAATGAGAGTAACAACAGAGTATTCGATGAAGTCCTTGTTGTATTTCATGCTCTCAGCGTCAACCTCATCAAACCTTCTTGTCTGAGTGGACGGTAAATCGTACTGCACAGATAGAACGCGGACTGAAGTCATATTTAGACACCTTACAATCCGCTTTCGAGAGGATACGGCCACAGCGACGCTCTTGTTCCGTCACGTCTCCGATATATTTAGGCGATAGATAGAAGAGCCACGAGCTAGCTGCGTGAGGGTAGAACTAACTTTCGCGGATCCGTATCAGGAAACAGGCGAGTTGGGGGGGTGTGGTGGTCAGAACTACACAGCCATGCCTCGCGGTTGTTTAGAGGCGGGGGAGAGTGCGGCGAGCGTGGCTGTTCCACAAGAACGGCGTATCCTCGTGTACGGACGAACGACGACATTCGGGCGTGGCTGTCCCCATTGCCCGGCCAGCGTTGCGAGAGCGCACGTCGCCGCCGCTTCGTCCACCGCTCGATGCGCAGCGTCGCGTCCTTGGCCCAATTGGGAAGCCACAACTGCCGCCGCCGGCAGGAAGCGTGCCGGCGCCGTCTTTTGAGAAGCAGCCGACCAGCGCGCGATCCCTGTAGCAGCGTTCTCCCGTGCACCGCGACAGTTGACGCGCGTCCAAGAGAATAGCACCGGTCACGCGTCACCAGTGTTGGGGGTAACTAGGTGCTTTTTTCGGTAACGTAGGAACGTACTTGTTACATTTTCAAAACTGAAACGGGTAACGTTCATTACGGTACTCATTTCGAATAACGTAGTTGCGTTACTAATTACATATTCTTCGCGGAACATAAAAAAAAAAATGCATTGCAGTTTTTGTTGTGTTTTTATGCGCCAATTCATAAAATTGTTCGCGTTTTTTTTGCGTTTTGATTCGCGTTTTTTTTCTTTCTTAGAGTATTTAGGTGTTCCATTTATATACTCGTAAAAAAGATACGGTAATTATGTTCAGTTTCTGGATGTGTAATAGAAAACCTGGTGGTAAACCTATTAATTCAAACTCGGACTTGGGGTGCGAGCCGGATGCATACAATATGGCGGATACTCAAAAAGGCGTAACGTTCATCGCGGTAATGCTGACGCTAACAGATGGATCTAATGTTTCCTAAAATATGGCACTTATGCATACCTGTAACGTCAAAGAGAAAAACGTGTTAATTCATAATTGAAAAAGTAACGCAAAAGTAACGTGCATTACTTTATAGCTCTATCGCGTTCCTTTTATTTTGGGGTAACGTAGGTCGGTAACGCGTTCATTTTATTTGAAAATAACGAGTAACGTATTTCGTTGTTTTTTTTTTTTTTCCGTAACGCCTACGACATTGCGCCTCAATGACTCGCCCGACGCCATCTTCCGCTCGATCTCTCGTGGGAGCTGCTCAAGTTCGCACTGAGCACTCCGAGGGAGTCTGGAGATTCTAGTAATGTATGACCTTACACTTCATAAAAATATTTCTGAATCCTATGACGTGACCTCATTCGCGAAAGTCGGCGTCTGTGTTTTTGTTGTCTGTGTCGGTTTGTAGTCTTGTGCGAATAGTGGATTTTGAGTCCGAAGCGAATTCGAAGCGAATAGGGGTTTTGGCCGAATATTTTCGATACCATTGCATAATGCTTAGACGAAAACCCAGCTAAACCTGTAAAGGTTATTCCACTTTTTCATTCATAAGCTAAGCTTAATCTATCTATATTTATGAACTGTTATCTCAGAAGGTCTGGTGTCCTGGGATGGCAAGTAAACGACGGATTTGACATAAAATGAATCCTATATAGATGGCCAACAATACCAATTGAATGAATTTACAAATCTTGATATATAAAATATTCTTTCTTTAATCTCAAGTTAAAAAAGAATGAGTCGCTTATGATGGACACAGGTTGTAAAAGCATCTCTGCCTAACATAGTATACTCTTTCATAAAAGTTTAATTTTGAAACTTTTACTGCAATGTAGATATACACATTCACAGTGTTTCCATTTATTTTCAATTACAGTCGACACGGGTGCTCCATCCCGCTTTGAATGTATGCTTTTCTTGAGCACGCAATTACGGTATTGTTTATCGCGGCGGCTTACCCCGTTAAGTGCGCTTCTTGGCGATCACCGATGTAATGCGGAGAAGTAACACCCACGGAGCTTACTTCCGCGGGTTTTGCTTCTCCGCAGCGCACCGGTGCTTAGTAAGAAGCGCACTCAGCGGGGCTAACCCGCCGTAATCAGCACTTCGAAAAACGCGAATAGTGCAGTTCTTTTCGAAGCGAATATCGAATAGTGTATTATTCGGAACTACTATTCGAAATTTCGATTATTCGCACGACCCTATCGGTTTGCTTTTAGGAGGAGAGGGCGAAGACGAGCTGTTTTACTAGCATGGTGCTGGCGTTAGCGAGCTGTTTTAGTAGCATGGTGCTGGCGTTCGAGTAACTTTTCAGAGACGCATTTTTGTACATTTTTTGCCAAGACCCTGTAGTTGCAAACGTATTGCATTGCTGCAAACGCGCATAAGACCTGTCTAAGGTCCTATTTCTACTCACTGAACGACATCAGCTGTCAAAGTGAGGATTGTTGAAAAGTCCCTGTTACCGTTCCTCTCGCTGCCAATTGTCGGAAAACGGCAAAAAACGACCGAATGATATTGTAGTAGCGGACAGCTTAGGGACTCCCGTGAGTGGTAAATCTTAGGGCTTCTGATTATTGCACCGCAGCCTGTGACATTGAAGCATTAGCCGTTAAGAGCGCTGAAGACCGAACCGCAAAGTAAGAGACGTAAACATAATTACCAAAGCTTTTTTTTTTTGTGTGTGTGTGTGTGTGTGTGTGTGTATGTGTGTGTGTTTGTTTGTTTGTTTGTTTGTTTGTGTGATTTTAAGTAGACTAAAACCGAACAAAGGGTGCAGCCTGACTGGTTTAAGGTACAGGATAAAAGGGTTGCGGCCCAGGGGCCCCGGTCCTGGGGGTGCCCCATGTTGCAGGTTGGAAAATAAATAAACAAAAAATACATAATTTATAGGAAAAAAAATCAAACAAAAATTTTATAATGCAAAAAATACATTGTGGAAAAAATTTCCACAGCATTCGAAAAGAGAGGCATGACAAACGTAATGGCACTGCCAGCGAAAGCAAACAACACTGCGCGGCGAGCTTCTTTGGTTGGTGTAAAGAATGTTCCGATCACTTTAACGTGACCGGCGCCTCTCGCTACTTCTCCGCGTTCTTTTCAAAAGCGCTTTCAGCGAAAGAAGGCGCGGAGGAGCCCCCAGCGTTCTGGGGTTTTCATCCCTTTTTAGAGAAAGAATAGGGAAATCTCGTCAATGCCTTCTCCCTCTGTCCTATGCAAGGTCGTGCTAAAATGTTCTACTGCGTGCGAACACATGTTTATGAAGCGCGGCCTTCGATGCTCCTATATAGCGAAGGGGACAGAGCTGTCGTCTCCGCGGCAGTCTCAGCGAAGTTTGTCCTAATAGACCTATTGCAAAATTACCCAAGCGCCAAGGAGAATGCAGGGATTGGTGTTCCACGCGCCGCACGTGCTGGCGTCAGCAGTAGTAACTTTTCTAAAGCAAATACCTAAAACAAATGACATCTTGCACGCGCGTTCGTCAAAGCTGTATTTCGGTTATTAACTTCCAATCTTTTATACTGGGAACGCACGCTTGTGGCGCGTGGAACACCAATCTCTGCATTCTCCTTGATGCTTGGGTAATGTAGCAATAGGTCTATTGAAGTCAGAAGAAAGACCTGAACCTGACTTTTTTTTTTATGAAGAATTTTTTGCCTCCGTTTTAGGGACGTGGGCCTTGAGTCAAGTCTCTATGTGAGCGTCTGCCACGAGCCACCCTACAATCCGCCACCGGAAAAAATATAGTTCACCACTTCTAACCCAGAGCGCTTTCGTTGACCTATAAATAGTAATTTACTTGGAGTAATCACAAAACATGACCTGTTTTTTTTTTTTTTTTTTTGAGCGATGATTTTGTTGAAGGCACGAATGCAAAAATATAAATATAACATCGAGTTTCCAAAACGTAATGCGTTAAACAATCATATCATCATCGTCGATGTTGTCGTCGTCATGATCATTATCATCCTGAGGAACCTCAGAAGCAACCTTAGCCCAGGGCTATGGTTGCTTCGGACTTTGGGTGCAGTTGGTGTCCGCCGGCTGAGTGCGGCTTTCTGGGCAGAGCCCGGACGACAGGCAGGAGAGAAGGAAGTCGGTTCCGATTCCGAACAGACTATACGTTGTCGTTTACTACTAACAGAAATTTGCTTTAAACACATTACCGTCACTTCCTGAGTCCAGCTCAGTTTATCTCTTTGACCGACCTCTCTGTCAAGAAACGCATCATTTCTTTCTTTCTTTTTTTTTCTGGCATCTCTTCCTCTTATGGGAACCCATGGGTGCTTGTTAAGGGGGGACATGGGTCTTTGGAGTCAAAAACTTCCTAAAACTGCCTTCTTTTGAAAGCGGCGATGGCTGTTGTTCTTCTGAATCTACCAGGCTTCTAATTTCGTGGATGAATATTTGAGCTATAAATCAATTTATAATGTCTATGCGGGCTGAATGTGCATTAAAGTTGACTCTAAAACATTGTTTTCACATAACACAATTGTTGGACTCATTGAAAATTTGGAGAAAGGATATCTCAGCATCTAAAGCAGTCAGAAGTATAACCTTTCTTGAAATGTGTTGCTAAATATGTAAAGCATACAATGTTGAGAGCAAATTTTTTAATACAAGTCTAGAAAATTGTTTATTTGATCTTTTGTTTAATTACTTGTTAGCCATGTATTGAGCACTGAACTTCAATATGTTGTGAAATCACTAATAATTCATTTATCTTAAAAACATTTCCAACATTGTATTCTTTACACTTCGTAGTATCTGGCCATGTGTTAAGAAAGGTATTTTGTTGAGCAGTTTTTTCTATATCATTCCTCCAAACAAAGGCGGGGAAGTTTTAATTATCTTCAGGAAAATTCTACTGACTGAAGAAATTATTAGATATATGAAATCAGCACAAAAAGCTGAACAAGCGTGTGCAGTTTCATTGAGTTTGGTCATAAAATACGAAAACAAAGCTCCAAGACCAGTGTTCTTATGGGAGAAATCACCAGGCCCTGAACGTCGTGCAGCCCCGTTGCTCTTCGGCTGTCATTGCTTTTAAAGCTGACGACCGCGTGCCCGCTTCCGAGAGTTCTTACGTGCATCGCCGCGTCCCTTGGCCGGCTCCGTCGATCGGAGCACTTGGAGCGAAAGCTCGTGCTGCAGAACCGAGGGATAATTCCTGGGTTCGATCCTCGCCCGTACCCGTTTTGATCAAAATGGGCATCGCACTGGCGCGCGGTCGTGTATAATCACTAGCGCGTGATGCAGGTTCAAGACCCCAGATTACCGTTCAGTGAACCGGATAAATTGCCCGTCTAGAAGCACCAGATTCTCATCAAGGCAGCCCAACATCCCCCGGTCTAAATATCCATTAAAAAAAGGGGGGCTTATTGTTGTTGTTCTTCTTGGGACATCCTCCTGGATCAAGTTTTTTTGTGCAGCCGTGATGTGCTCTGTCAGTGTGAAATCCCAGAGCGAACGATGAGCCATAATACATGTGACCGTTGTGCATATTAAGATTTTTTTTATTTTTTTTTTAAGGGGGGGGGGGGGGGGAGAAAACTTTACGCTAGGGTTAAACTTCGAACTTACTAACTACATGGAAAGTTGTACAGCCAAAGCTCCTTAACACAATCGTGTTTAGCCTGTACAATATCAAGAAACTGAAACCGCACGCTAGGAGTTTTTCGGTTGCTTGAAACTTATTCAGCGCTTCTGTTGTAACAACAGATCCACAGTAGTGCTGTGGCTAAAACTGCCGAACTGTTGCCTTGTTAAGGGGTGTCCAAACAGGACACTACAAAAGGCACGACTCCGACAAATCGTAAAAATGGAAGCGGACGCGCCCGCTTCGCGCCCGCTTCAATTTTCACGATTTGTCGGAGTCGTGCGTTTTGTAGTGTCCTGTTTGGACACCCCTTTAGCGTACTGGCTGATGCGTGTACCGGCTTCCTCCGGGCACTTTAGCACTGCTCCGGTGGATGGACCTAATCATCGCGCGTCGGTAGACAGGGTGGTTTAAGGCGGTGGGAATTATAGTGCGTATATTGCAGTCGTGTAAACTCTTTACGCCGACACAATCGTTTGACTCTTGTTGAGCCTCGCTTAATAAGGTCTACTTTAACGTTGGGCGTGGCGAAGCTCAAGCAGACCAGTATTATTCGACGATGAATCAACCGAGATAAATTATCCTCGTCCCTATTGTGACCCGGAAGTTATTAAGATATCATCTCTTTGCGTGCGTGCGGGGGTTGGGGAGGAGGAGGAGGAGGAGGAGGAGGAGGAGGAGGAGGAGGAGGAGGAGGAGGAGATTGTCTGCGAAGGTTTGCTTTCTCTTGAGTTCCTGCGTTTGCTATGTGAGACTATTCCATGCTTCGTTTGTACGACTTTTTTTTATTGCTTTTGTGAGGAAGTTACGGTTATATCTACGGGAATTATTTTTCATCTTGTTCCCGGATCTTACTTGCGTACAGCCAGCTACATAACGATAAAGGGGCGTATCGATTGGGCTTTATTGGCTGAAACTTTATGGCTACTCGAGGGAAAGGCGGTCTCTGGCTTGCATGGAAGCTGTTGAGTGGAAGGTTTAGCAAGAGGAGCGAAGCGAGGGCCTCCAGCGCTGACTTTCTAGCGTACTGCTATTCAAACCAGGTACGTTCCACAAGAATTCCAGATTGCCCGCCGCCTATTATAAAATGAAAAAAAAATATTGTTCCCGAAAAAAAAAAAATCATAAATCTAGGTTTTTTACAGCGTTATATGTCTTCGACCTCCAACTTTAACCCATTTTCCTAAAGAACTCCGAATACGATGAAACACACGTGAGTCAGTTTTCCCGCTGCTCTCGTAGGCGCCATCTTGAATCCATAATCATCACACTAATAAAAAAAGAAAAAAAGAAAGAAAAAAAACTTAATTTTCGCTCGCGATCTATATCTGCACACTAGAGAGTGGCAGGACCTAAAGGCCCCGTTAATCAGATGGAAGGGAAAACGGATGAAGAACAGGACATGGGAAGACAGGGAGGTTAACCTTCGGGGCCCTTTCGCGTTACGCGCGTTCACACTGTTCATACGTCACTCAAAAGAGAGTTTACAGACAGTGTCTGAAGCGTGTTTCTTCTTTATATTACGGTCACATTGGTGGCGCATCTGCTCGCTCCAGGAAGAGGCGTGCCGTTCACGGAGGATCATGAACTTGACGGCCGGCCGTCCTCGACCGCGAAACTCTGCGCCGTTCGTCGCGAACGACGACGCCACGACGGAATCGTCGAGGAGCGATGGCGAGGAGGGACGCTGCGGGATCTGAGGCCGCCTTTGTTCACCCTTCGCCGCTCACGCCGCAGCCAGGGCAAACCCCCCACCACCACCGGCGCACTTTGCTTTTGGCCGTGGCGGCGACGAGCGCCCGCTCAAGCACACTGCGAACGCCGCTTGGTCGTGGTGTTCGTGTGCTGCAAGGGGGCAGGATAGGGCGAGCGGGGCTACGCGAATGCCTGAATACGCGCTTCCAACTGCGTCGTGGCTGCGTTGCGCAGCGTTCACGGCGTGAGCGCGATTTAGGTGCTTCCTCTTCGTTGTCTTTCATCTTTTCTTCCGCGCTTTCTTTGGCTTTTGCCCTCCCCGTGACCCTGCGTGGTGTGAAAGTCAGTGCCCTCGGAATCGGCGGGCATTTCGCGCGAGTGCAGTCGACAGTGGTCACCACCCCCCTTCCTTCTCCTCGAAGATTATATCCGTGCAACCGGTGTTCAATAACATTCCGGAAAGCGCGCATCGCGGCCGAAATGACGCTCATGTTGAGAAGCTATAATCGGGGATGTAATAAAGGGTTCCTCGAACTTTGGCGGACAGACATTTTGTGTTTTATTGTTTGTTTTGGGTTGTTGTTGTTTTTAGCTAGGGGATCCCAGACTTCTGGGCTTCCGGGGTGAAAAAAGCAAAAGCAATGGTTTTCAAGATGCTACCTTGCGTAAGATTTACATCCTTTTAATATTACGGTATCCTAGTTTCACCGCGGCCTTTCGGGGTCGGTGTCCGAATATCCTAACGTGCGCGTCAGGATAAAAGGCTTGCGGCGAGCTCCTGCGTCCCGAGTTCAAATCTTATCCCTGACCTATTTCGATCTGGACCGATGTTATGCCGGCGTCCATTCGTTCCATTAGTATACCACCTGATGTGCGTTTAGATTTCCCAGGCTCGTTGAGCCAATAATCCAACTGCCACTTTTTTTTTAAATTATTTTTATGCTGCGGTTTTAGCAGCCGGAATTTCAACAGAAGCGAATTTTCAACGCCTGGCCATCTTTGAAAGGGGCTTCAAGTGTGATAGATGCATTGTATGTGATATGATATTACAGGCGACTGAACAGAGAGGACAGCTTTCTTGCCGTAGGAGGGGCGTGAAGTTACGCTGCTATGTATTCTTGAACATGTCAGAAATGTGAAGTGACAACGGGAATGAATAGACGAACGATGGTTGCTATACCCGGTTAGTATGTCGGTGGCTTTCGTAGCGGCCTGTTGCTTGTGGTGGTGTATCGTCTGACTCGTTCCGCATCCGAGCGTTTGTTTTTAGCCACTACCAAGAGCGGGTGTAAGCTCCCGTGAGCGCGCTGTGTTGTCTGTCGGCCCGACGCCATCGCTTCCGGCAGGACGACTCATGAATACCGAATCGAGTTCCCAGGGCCGACTTGTTTGAAAAACGCGTTGCTCAACCAGACTCGTGCTCTGAGGGGAAAGAGTGGTTATACCGTGCCACCCGTGCGCGTTGTTTCAGCGAGACGGGCGCGCATATTTGCCAGCTGCCGTCGGGTCGTGTTCTATGACGCTGATCCGTCCAGTATAGTGGCGAGGGTAGCGTTCGCGACTCCAGCAAAACGGACGGCACCTAGTGGGAAGACACTAAACTGGTCGCGGAACAGGTCGTTTTGAGATTTCTGCCCGTCCCCGGTGGCTCGTGTGATTGCATGTCGGCGGCTATCGCGATACCCGCCGAATCAAAGCGAGGAAAGTTGCGTCGGTTGTGTTCAAAGCAACGAAAACGACAACAATGACAGGGCCGCGAGGGAGAACCGTGACTCACAATGGCGTAAGGCAGTGGTTCTGAAATGGGAGTCCGCGAAGGCATTGTAGGCGTCCGCGAAGCCCTGCCTCATCAGTCAAGCCCGGCAATAAAAGTTGTATTTTTTTAGATTGAGCAGAAACGTTTCAATTTTCGGGTGAGTTTTCTGGTGCGTATGTCAATGAGAGAAGTCTACTTCACACTAGCCCTTAGTTATTTCCACTTATTAAATCATTATCGTAGTTAACCTATGCATTTCCCTTCACCTCACCACGAACGGGGTCCTCCTTCATCTCTGCCGATCCACAAGGGGTCTGCGAAGCATCATTAGTTGAGAACCACTGGCACAAGGAACTGTGCGCCCCGCGTTGGTTCCCACGTTGTGTAGGTCGAACAGTTGTACACGTGACTCTGTCGTTACGGTTGTAGTATCAGCGTGCTGGCTGTGTTGTACACGTTCCTCAAAAAGAGGAACGAAAGCTCGTTCCTCGTTCCTTCTAAATTTTGGAACGCGTTCCCGTTACAAGTTACATCTCTGAGAAAGGAACGCGTTCCCGTTACAGTTTAAAAATGGAACGTTTCGTTACATATACGTTACATTTGTATTTTGCTGAGAACCATATATGGTTAGAACAAGCAAAGTTTTCTTTTTTTATCTATCCCATCAAATGAGAACATACGAATTTATATGTCGTGATGGAATTGGGCACCAGGAGAAGAAACCAAGCGGAATCAAGGTTTTATTTGTTGATATATTCAAAATTAAAAATCTCAGCTTTTAACCATATTCACCTGTGTGGTGGACGATTCCGACGAGCCATATGCAATGTTACCCCACATTACACGAGCGTTTTACAACCTCACACGTTTCAATTAACAGAGTCCCGTGTTAGAACTTAACAACAGTTGCTTCTCAAGGTTGCTGTTCGCAAGACGAACCAGTGAAGGGGAGGGTATGCTTTTGGAAGGTCAGTCTTAAAAACTACAAGTAGTTTTTTGTGAAGGTTGGATTCGTTGTTCAGTTTGAAGGTGGGGGACAAAGGAAGAAGGAATAAAGGTTAATTTTTGTGTATCGTTTAAGTGACCAATGTTGGGATAAAAAATTGCATTCGATGTCGGGTAACCTGTGATTTTGTTGTAACTGTAGGTCTCGTTATGAAAGTTCAGAAATGGCTGTAGTCGGCCTTAGATTTCTGAGCGTACAAAAATTCGTGAAAGCAAAAAAAAAAAAAAAAAAAGAAAGACGTAGCTGAGTTTGAAACGTCCGTCTTTGTGTCTTGTCGTGCAACTAAAGGTTTAGCTTTTTGTACCGCAATGTCAAGCACTAAAAAAAAAACAAAAAAAAAACATTAATGTTTACTCATTTTCCAGCAACCGACTGTTACCAAGCGAGGATCACACAATATAAATCCTAAGATAAGTAACCAAAACGTGAACGAGTTAAAAACAATATTATCGTAAAGATATAGCTTTTATACATTTAAAATTTCCCTCGTAAAAATAGAATAAAAATGGCCCCAATGAACGAAAAAAGGAACGCCGTTACTCTTTCCGTTCCAGTAAAAATGTAACGAGTTCCCGTTCCAATTCCACCGATGCAAAATGAAACGGCAGCGTTCCTTGGAACGCCGTTCTGTACAACACTGCGTGCTGGCAACCTACGCAACCTTGTGAACCAGACATTGTGCGTTCATCAACATCCGTTAGCGCGATCGAAACACAGTAGATGATCCTCTCATCGCTTCCCCGAAGAAGGCCAAACATCTGGAAGCTCGCTTAGGCAAACACACAGCTTCCTCCTCTTCCACCTTCTATTCTGTCCACCGTTGCCTGATTCCTCCTCCTTATGTTGAGGAGGATCTTCTGCCTTGCAGAATCTCGAGCGTTGTGCGTTGAGCTGGCGCGTGGTATGGCACGACCTGTTTTTGACCGCCGTATTTGCCCGAAAATGGCGACCTCTATAGGTATCTGGAGCCGCGAATAGCCTCTTCTAATCTGGCTACACCTGAACTGAATGGCTTTAAAAATTATTTTTAAAAAAGCACACAGTCGTTAATGAAGCAAGCTATTCCGCCTGCGTATGTGATACCCAGTGGCCGACTTTCGCAGAATCATGTATACGTTGACTAACTTCCACTTTTGTTTGTGAAGCGATCTCAGCCTAAATAAAATGAGGGATTTTAGAGTAGCTGTGTGCATATGGGGAGAAATAATAGATGGTGTATTTAAACTAAATTTTCGTCTTAAAACCGGTACCCGCAAACTCAATAACCAAAGAAAGAGAGAAAGAAAGAACTTTAAGAAACTAAGAAATATAAAAACAAAAATAAAATCTATTAAATTAACGAAGAACGTATACAGTGCATGAAATGTTCAAAGCAATTATAACATCCGTTTTCTCCACGTGAACACTCGCCCGATCTGATGTAGTCCTTGTATCATGTGGCGCCTTTTGTACCACGAAAAGTGCAGTCATGCGACAATATTTCTCAGTGCCAAAGAGGCGACATTTTCTAGTAACTACAGAGCGGGGCACAGTTAGCCTAAACAAGCAATCGTTAGATTTTCTTATTTTGCTCTCATAACTCGAAGGTTAAAAGTGGTCAATTCATATTAAGATGGTATACGTGCCTACTCGACTCACAAAGCTAAGTGCTACACGTCAACGTTCATCGCTACATTGTTCACATGCAAAGCGAAAGTGCCGATGTCGTGTTTACGCTATAACCGTGCGTCTTCCAGTATACCTTGTCACGCGCGCAGATGTAATTACACGCTGCTCCCCCAGTTGCACACGTACCCACCGCCCTCATAATGGCGAGTCGTTCCCGATGACTCCCATGCGCGACAATCACTCTGCGACTACCGTTAACGCCTTGTTTTAATTTATTTTTATGGCTTTTGAGGTTTGCGGCGGCTTCAGCGGCGGAAGCGGCAGCTGTGCCTCGCCAACGCGCGATCCCGTGGCCCGACCTTGGACGCTGCCGTCTCTTTATTACGCATTCGATGAGAGAGGGACCGTCTCACGAACTGCCTCGGACCTGGCACATCCGACGGACCGAGCAAGCATGCCCGGGATATTTTATTCCGTCTCGCCCGTCGGATCCTGTTGGCTTCCTTCGGACGGGAGAGAGTCGCCCGCCGTGACTGCTCGATGCGCTACGGTCTCAGATCGGAGGTGTCCCAACCCCGGTCCGCGGGCCAAACCCGGCCGGGGGCCCGCAGGCCCGCCCGGGGGCCCGCAGGCCCGCCCGGCACGAATGTAAGCGCGAGTTAAGAAATGGCGCAGCGACAGAGACGACCGCGTAAATGAAGATACCAGGGGAAACGAGAGAAAACCACCTACCGTAAGGTGTGTCTTCTGGTCATATTATTAATTGGACATCGTCATCCCCAGCATGACCATATCAAGAATTCGGTCGTTCCGAAGCATGGAATAGTAAATAATAAGAATGACTATTATAATCTGTTCCCTGTTTTCGTATATTTTTAACCACGTATGTTAAACTTCTTTTGCGTTCCTAGAGAGAGAAAAATTGGTTTATTGGAAAGTTGAAGAGGTTATCCCGCGGAGATTGGCAGGATGGCTACGTCACACTTGGGGGAGGGAAAGAGGGAAGGTAAAGATTATAAAGAGAGAGATGGGGAAGAAAAAAAAAAAGGTTTGGTATTTATATATATATATAGTCAGGCCTTCCTGACGAAGACCGGACTTTGGCCGAAACGTCGAAGAATAAATCGTCCGTTGTTGCTGTTTTCACCAAGGTTTTTTTTTCTTCTCATATTCCCACGCCTTCGGCCTCCTGCCACCGTGCCCGTTATATATATATATATATATATATATATATATATATATATATATATATATATATATATATACCTCTATATATCCATGTCTTTTCCCCTTTCCCATATATATATATATATATATATATATATATATATATATATTCACGTAAAAGTATATCCTGGATTTAGAGTATTCGGTCCAGTTTTGTTTTCTGAAGAAAGCGGATGAAGGGGGTCGTTGATTTGACCCTTTCCGATGCTGAGTCCCATGGTCCGAGCAGGTGAGTCAGGGAAAGAGCTTCTCCGTTGGGAAGATGGAGAGAGTTTGCCAGTTCATTTCGTTGACTCTTGTATAAGCTACACTGGCACAGGACATGTTCGAGTGTGTCTGTGATGGCAGAGTTCTCACAGAGAGGAGAGTCTAGCTGGCCGATGAGGTTGAGATGGAATCCCGTTGAAGCTACGTTGAGTCGTATTCGCTGGAGTGCAGTTTCAGTCCGGCGTTTAAGACCGCGGGGTGAACGAAAGACACGGAAAGGGTCAATGCTGTGCAGGTGCCTGTAAGAATAAAGCGGATTTGCCCAGAGGGAACTTATCATAGTCCTAACAACATAGTTGATTCTGGCCCTAGCGTCTGTTAGTGTGGATGGGATTATTAAACTAGAATTATGTCGGTGAGCATCCTTGGCAGCTAAATCAGCACTTTCATTGCCTTGGATACCACAGTGGCTTGGAATCCCATGTAATATCAGAGTATGCCCATGTCGTATCGATTGTGTCCTATGTCGTATCTATTGTATAATGTCAGCATCAGTTCAATCATTCTTATTGGTCTTCTGCCCGGTCGTAACATGCCAAAGTTTCTATTCACTTTGATTTATGCCTGGTGAGTTTTCTGGGTCCCAGTTCTTGTCCAATGTAATAATTAGCTAAATATTGGAAAGTATATATTCATCCACCTCATACGGCCAGCAAGTGTTCCAAAATGCGTCTTTGGCGCATCGGAACGTAAGAAGGGGGAGGGGGGGCACGCCAATTAAAGGACAACACAGATGACGCGTATGGGAGCACACGATGACGAGGCAACCAATCGCGCACCGTTATTGGGTGTGTTCGGGGGAAGCAAAATCACGTGTACAGTTTTGAACCATGGTTAAAAACGCTAAAAAAAACGAAGAGAAAAAACAAACGTGTACACGAGAGAGCAGACAAACACGGGAACACAAGGGAGAGAAGACAGACACGTGAACGGATTTTGGGGGTAAACAAACGCACGAGGTGCGTGGTCAAGGGGCAGACGAACTTGAACGACGAGTGGTCTTCTTTTTTTAATGTTTACTCTAACTTTCAATTTTGTATGCAAATGCTTATCTATAAGATTATTTATTTAGTTTTTCCTCATTTATATTTACTTATTTATTGTTTTGGCCCTCGAGACAGCGACAGATCCCTGATCCGACCCCTTAGCCGAAACGTTCGGAGACCCTTGGCATCAGATAATCACAGAGAGCGCGTGCGTTCTCTGCTTCTTAGGTGTCTCGCGATTCGAGTATACTGCGCGACTAGCACGAACACGACGTCAGCGGTCTCATCTTACTTCGGGAGGATAGGGGCGGAGCATAAAATTGTACACCCTAGGTTAGCGAGCCGAATGAGCACTTTCCACCACTCTCGTATAGTTTTAATGACAGCCCTTGGATACTAAGATGCGTGAAAAACCGTCGATCGCCTGTTCGCCCTGCCATTGTCACACAGTGTAGTACGCGCCTATAATTTGCGAAATGACCGGACGATCCTTGCACCAGACGTGTAATGCGGGAAACGCCGGATCTGCGAGCTCATAGTTCTGACGCGGCATGCTTCGAGCCCTGTGTGATTTGTCAAAGCTTCGGCCTTGCACGCGTAACCGCCCCTTCGGAATTTCTTTCTTCACGCGTGACAGCAGAATCTTGCAGTTTGTGGTCCAGCTGTTCTGCAGTTTTCGCATCGCTCGTCGCTTACCATATAAATTCTGCATGGTTCACATGGTGCGATCTTGCTTGCGATTTCGCAGCTACGACGTTGAGATGAACAGCTTCCACCGCGCTTTTTCTGCCGCCCTAGCGACGTCGCGACAGCGAAATCGCGAGTAAAATCGCGCCTGCGTTTGTCGGTGTCGTTTCTTAGATTCATCGTGTTATCATCTTGTGAACGTAGTGCTTCGGCGACTGCATTGACCTCTTGTAACAGCATGCATGCTCAATCAGAAGCACAGTTGCTACTGCGGTTCAGTGTGAGAACGGGTCGGGTTCTGAAATACGCGGATCAATACAGCGTTACATTGAGAGATTATAGTGATACAACAGGGCTCTAGAAACACCTAAGAACGCAGGAGAACACGGTCTATTTGTCATCAATGATCAAATGCAGAAAACGGAACGCCAACAGAAAGGCAAAATGCGCACTGTCTGAGTCGCGTAATGAATGCGGGCCGCACGCTGCATGCCGCACGTAACGGCGTGCGATAAAAACTGATTAACCGGACAGGGCGGAAAAAAACGCCGTTCAGGGTCTCTCTTGTATCCCGCTCGTGGGCGTCTTTTTGTCTTGAACGCGCTCGATCCTTCCGAGAAACGCAGAAAACGAGTTTCTCCCGCGGGTTGTTTCGGAAGCCGGGCTGAGTCATTCCCCGGCAGCGATCTGGTCAGTTCCGTTGGCCACTCCCTTTCCTTCGCCCCTGTGCAATACGCGCTGTTGCCATTGCTTTCAGGTTGGAGAAGTTTTTGCATACATGTCTTCCTTTTATCGTGTTCTTTGTTTGTAGCGCTAAGGCGCTGAGGCGTCATGGGGGATGTGTCACTCGGAGATGCGCTTGAAATGAACCTCATTCCTGCCGCACAGTGAACCTTGCGCAGGGGAAACATCATCTCATATAGAACTGAAATGAATCCGAGATGGTTTCGTTATTGTAGTTACTCTCAACGGCGCATTGCTCTCTCTCAGAGCATTAATTCTAGAACTCTGAGTAATGCGGCTGTAATCTAAACCCGAGACCGCCACGATGGTTGATAGATGCAGCGCCGCACAATTCAGTTAACATGTCATCGGGTGGCATTTTAACGGTTGGCTAAGCATCATACGCCCATTGACGCAGCGGACGCTCGCGTAAAGCAGAAATTCTCTTGGCATTCGCCACGCGATCTGCAGGCACGCGTTTGTTCTTCGCCAACTCCATAGAGACCTTCGCTCCGAAGACCTTCGAAATGCCCGTGAAACAGCGGCACAACTCGAGTTCAGTCGCCCTCAAACAAATGTCGTGATGAACGCACGCTCCAAGTAGGCTCCGAGGTCTCATTTATATGCCGAGATTTGCCGCAATCGCCGGTTTCGCAACCTCTGGGTTTGTGTTTGCCGCTACCCGAACTCTCCGGTGTTCACGAAAGCGGTCTCGGCTCCGTTTGAAGTGCCGCTTCCTAGATGGCGTAAGGGGGCCCGCGGGAATCGCGGGAGCTTTGCGCAACGTGCAGGGGCGGCGCCCCGCCCAGCAACGCATTCGTGCGCCCCCGCGTGCGCAAGGTCGCGTGCGTGAATCGCCGGGTCCGCCGTGGGCGAGGTGCACCCCCACGGGACCTTTGGGGCTCGCCCCTTCGGGCACGGAGTCGAACTGCGTCGAGGGGCCTCTTCGGCCGGCCGTCGTACGGAACGGAGTAGGCAAGCAGGTCACGTTAGCTGGAACTGCGAAGAATCGTCGTTTTCACGTGGAGTGCTCCCCAGGAGCCTGTAACAACTTACAATCTTAAAAAGAAAAAGAAAGATGTGTGATCTAATAACCAGGGTCGATATCCCGATTATGCCACTGATGACTGTAGCATAATGTTGACAACAGTCAAACGAGAAGGTGAGATATGTGCGCGCAAAGGGGCCGCGTTTTATTCTTTCTTTTGTCGTTTTTCTTACGAAAACCAATGGAGATCTCACAGTGCCTTTTACGGTTGTATATTATGTTTAACGTTCATAATAGGCGCCATTAAGCATCATTCATACGCATTTGCTCCTTTGCACATCCATCCATATGAACACATATACACAAGCACAGCTATATACATTACGCATGGCTATATAAACAGCGCCGATTGAAAACGGTCAGTACGTTCTTTTCAAGATCAAATAATTCCTACGAGGAAGTCACAAATAGCGTTCAGTGTTTCCTTTTGAAGTGCTGAAGACAGCCAAAGTCCCATCACTTTTGAGAGAGTGAATTGGTCGACTTGTCCGTAATTTTCAGCTTCTGCCTCGGCCGTTGACATTCCCCGGATTCTAGTTGATCGAGTTCACTCTTCGGGATTTTCTAAGAGGCGATTTCCAGACGCGAGAGTTTTCTAAAGAAAGTAATGACAACACAAAAGTACGGTAGATTTACGCGTTAGTTGGTGCATTTAAAGAACATAAAATTGTGCAACTATTACAAAGACAAGCAAGTACGCTATTGCTTTTGTCTGTCCTATTTGCGCTCTTCTTATTTTATTCAGGAGTGCGTTGAAGGTGTGCATACTACACAGTGAAGTACGCCCGTGAAACCTATAAATAACGAAGTACCAAACTAGCACCCGAATGCCAGTTTACATCCTCGTGTTCCTATAAATAAACTCACTTCTACGACTAAATGATGATGATGCGGAACAACGATGCGCCGAATTTCTATCTCACCGAAACCAGGTTGTTAAAATATACAGATAGCGCGGCCGCTCCATCACTGCCGCTTCGGTAGGGGGACGGAGAAATTCGAAAGACAGATATTTACTATATCGAACTATCTGTTTCTGACCAGGAAGGCGCCACAACAGTTCCCTTCGTCCACGCAGCTTCATGCGGCGATTTGAAGTGACCTACGGCACATAAATAAGCTCACGCTAGATACTCTATAAATAACTTCGACATGCACCCTATTCGCCACGAGATTTAGTTTCCGCGACAACCGCCGGGGGAACCGGAACTACAATCCGTTTTGGCTCCGATTGGAGTGCAGCGTACGTTATGGGCGTGGGGCCGAAGTGCTGGAAGCATTGATCCTAACACGGTTTCCTATGCACTTGCTCGTGCAGTGGAAGCAGCTTCCAAGGCTAAGATCTCGCGTGCCTGGCTTTTTCTTTGTTCTGTTTGAGCATTTGGACTAAACGGTGTTCATCTGCTGTGTGACCACGAAAGGATCGTTAAGCCGGCCTGTCCTTAGCAAGATGGCGGCGCGACAGCGAAATGAATGAGGCACGCCGCCATCTTTACAGGGACATAAAGCAGGACACGCGCCAGTTTTCGCGGTATAGGCGCAGTGGTTAGTCCGGTTCAGGCGTGCAACAGGAATACAATAGAGAGTTTTAGGGAACCGTTTTTGCGCATCCGATACGGTACGATTTGCCCTCCGGTACTAACTGCGCATGTGCGAGTGTTCTCTGGTGGCGCATGCGTAGTTCGCACCGGAGGGCCTATCTTACCCTATCACGTGTGCAAAAACGGTTTCCTAAAGCTCTCCAATAAGCACGGTCGGGTCTTGCATTGCATGCGGATGTGGAAAGAGCGTGCCAGTCAGGTTTCACGTCCCCCACACGACTTCCACTGAGCGCACCTTTAAATAACCGTACGAGAGAATTAGATATGCAAACGCGCTTGGTTGGCTCTTCGGTATCTCCAGGCAGCTTTAAAACTGAGCAACAGATAGAAATCTGACGATCTAATGTTTCATCGTGTTCTAAATGCGCAGCCAGATTTCGTCGCTTACAATGAGACCCGGCTCTGTATTTATTACTCCGTTCTTTTTAATTCCATCTCGGTAACTTTACATGGCTGACGACTTTAGGTTTCTTTCAAAGATAGGTACTTGCCAACTTTAGAACCAATATTCCCTCTTTTTCCAATGGAGTAAGCACCGTGATAATAATGAATGAACAACCTTCGACAGTTTGCGACAACGTAGTGGAGCTATATCTGTCACATATTCGGAATTGTTAGGTGAAGTACTAATGCAGGTACTACCCAATATTCCATTGGCCTTCCTTGGTACCTTCTAAATTTTCTTAGGGGATTTTTTTTTATTTGAATCACCTGATTTGACGTTGAATCGTGAAGGCTATGACGTAACAAAATGAACAACTAACCGCCCCAGTGAAGCGGCGTTTGCATTGTGTCTTTGTAGCCTTTATCTATCCATACGTTACTCTTGTTATTTTTTTATGTGGGACTTCACGCTAGTTATCTGTAAAATAACATTACTGGCATAATACAACTCAACAGCAAAAAAAAAAAAAAAAAAAAAAAAAAGTTCGAAACTGATGGGCCGATTTGAAAAAAGTTTATTCTCTCTCTCTCTCTCTCTTATTATTTATGTGTGCCCTCAGGGCCCGGGAAGGGTGTTGGGATTAACACGTGTGAAAACCAAACAAAGCAAGGAAATCACGAAACGGGTCCTAGTAGTCCAGAAATAGCATTAGGCAGTGTCAGCAAACCGTTACCGCGTACCGCACTACCGGAGTCTTGCAAGCATGCTTTTAAAGGGATACTACAACGAAATTTCGGCGCTTATTTCTTGGTATATTCGTGTTCAAGGGAGGCTGTATATCATATCAGACACACCAATCTCTCGTTGAAAAAGACACGAAAAGGAATTTCAAAACGAATTAAATTCACAGCTCAGAGCACCTGATGGATGCTGTTAAAGCCTCGTTTGTAATGCCCGTCTAGGAACCTTGACAGGTCGTGACGATGCCTGTCTCGCCTAGAACTACACATGCTTTGAACCTGACGTCATCCCGCCAGCTCTCCGGCCACCACGAGAGAAATCACCGGGACTCTCTTTTGTGTGTCCCAGACGTCACTATTGTCCCTCTACAAGATTATAGAAGATTAACCCGTCACTCAAAATTCGTTCAAAGGTTGCTTTGCGGTTGCTTGCGGTGGCCCGATCGCTAGCGTGCTTCGACCGCTCCGGTGGCTGGAACGGCTCATCCCGTCGACGTCGGCCTCGCCGCATCTTTGGTCGTCGCGAGACAATCTTCGTCACGGTTGCACCGGATGTCACGTGCTCTCCACTGGCTGCTTTCCGAAAGCTTGCCAGAGTGGGCCGTTTATAACGAAAAATACAGCCATCAGGCTCAAAATACAAACGTGCGATTGTCATTTGCGGATATTGTGGATCGTATTCAGCCTATTTCTGAACCCGACGGGTATATTTCAGAGAAGCCTACTGCAGTTTTGACCCGAATAATACTTTAATCAAAAAGAGTTTCAGAGTTGAAGAAGCCTGGAACAAGTTGCGTCTTAGGTAGCCAAGCATGCCATCGGCGTTGAAAATGACGTGCTGAACATGAGAGTCCCGGTTAGATGTTACTGTAAACGCCCAAATATTTGTGAGTGAACATTCTACTGTGTCATGTCATTAAGATTATAGGTCTGTTAACTTGTCTGGAAATGGTCATATGTTTACAGTTTTGCGACGTTTATTGACTTGTGCCAAAGGCTGCACCAACGTGATATAAAATCCAGATCACTTTGAAGAAGTGCTATGTCAGTGTTAGCTATTTTGCGGTAGACACCGTCAGCAAATAAACAAGTAGAGGAGGAAACATTTCAAAGGTAATATCATTAATAATATAAAAGAGAAAAAAACAGAGGGCCACGCATAAATACTGGAGGTACTCCGAATTTTACCGAACGTTCGTTTGAACGTCTTTTCTTTTGAGTCAATGTAATTAGAATTTACCAATTGTTATCGATTAGGCAGAAATTAGCGAATCAAAGACAGCACATTAGGTTCAATATTGTTGAGCTTAAAGAGGAGGAGTTTATAAGACACCTCGTGAAACGCCCTGGAGAAGTTCAGGAAAACACTGTCAATTCGGGAACCACGTTCAAGAATTTGATGAAAAGGATTTGTTAATCTTATAAGTTGCGTTTTGCGCGAAACCTATTTACGTAAACCGTGTTGATTAGTGTTGAACGACATGTTGACCTGAAGACATTTAATGAGATTATAATGAATTATATGTTCCATCGTTTTACAACAAATACTTGTGAGTGAAATTGGTCTAAAGTTAGAGGGACAGTCTTCACCGTTACTTCGTTCCCGGTTGGCGAATTTGAATCCTAACCGACATTTCCGCAGTCTAATGGAGGCTAATTGCAGAGTTGGCCCCGCAGAATTGCGATCAAATGTTCTGGGACGGACTAAGTTAATTTTCAGTGCTTCGTGTAGTGTGCCTAATGTCTATCGTTAGTTCGGTGCGTAAATCCCCCAAGGTTACATTTATTTATTCTCTTCTAAATCAACGCGTTAAGTCAACACGAAGGAGATTCATGTTCTAAAAAATCACTGACGATTAAAAAGAAAGCCTATAAATTAGGTTTTTCTTTTAGCAAATCTCTTTATACTGCAGTTTTGTAATTCGCCCGATAACACCGCGGCCGCCCCACTGCTCCTCTTATTAACTATCAGAATAATTCGACGACGAAAATCATTATCAGCATAACCAATGCTGACCCGAGCAATCATTCGCAGTTCATGTTTTCACAAATGTGTTGTGTTGTGGTGAGTTAGCGATTTTCGAAAGTAACTAACAAGGTACTTCTCATATGCTTCTGAGCAGTGTTTGTTTATCATCACTTTGGTGGAAGGAGACCCCAATAGGCACAGGACAGTGAACAGGTGGCAGCACGGTCGCCTGCTACCCACTGCGACTGGTGGCCAAAAAAGGAAACTTTGGTGAGTGTCTGCCACCGAACGATTGGACACGAGCGCTAGCGCGTCACGGTTGGGCGGATCATTCGGGTGTTTGAGATACGTCCGAATGAATGCGGATGGATGGATGATAGTGGCTATTAGCGGCGAGATGTTTCGGTGGCGCCCTCGTATGGTTCCCTCTCGTGACGTCATTATCTCGCGAACAACGAGTTTCATGGTGCTGTTAATGAGCATGGTGGAAGCTTGAAATCATAGCGCTCTGAAACCAGCTCTGCCAACCCCGTCAAAATTTAAGTTCTTACATTACTCTTATTTCTATCGAGGAGAAATCCTTTGCTGACGTCATGGTCAGCATTCGGCCAATTACGGTAGGCCGACCACAGCGACGCTTTCGATCGCTCACGTCGCCAATACTCTTTGTATGGGACGGTAGCTTGCGCTACCGAGCATAGAACATTTAGACACCTTCTAAATCGTTCCCCAAATTCCTTCTATTCCTCGGTTTCACGGGCACTTCGAAGTTCTTCATACCTATGGCCTTTCGAAAATCGGCGAACCAGCGCGTGCAGTGCGGCACGCGCAGACTAAAGATCGCGAGCGGATTCGCCACCGTTTTTTTTTTTCAAAAAGACCTACAGTCTGAAAGTCTTTATGATGGACTAACGAGAGAAGCAACATGTCGCAAAACTTTACGACGTCTGAAAGTGGCGAGAATTACGCACTAGAAAGCGCTACCTATCCAACCCAAATTTTATTGCACAGCCCCCTTCTCGACGTTAGCAGTGGTCGGTTGAGTTGCGCCATCTCTTGGCGCCGCTCTGCTCTTTCGAAAACAGCTTCTTCCCGCGCGTAAAAAAAAAAAAAAATATTGAAGAGAAAAAAGGAAAAAAAAAGGGGGGGGGGGGCTTTGCGCGGTGGGAGCTGTTCGGTTGCCTAGCAACCGTCTCCCTCGGCAACCCCATCTCGCGAGGGAAGCGAGACGGCGACGCCGGACACTTCTCGCAAACGGCCCAGAAGCGCGAGACACGCCCATCGCGGGAACAACTGTTGTCGCCGTGCACTGGGCAGGGAGAGTCTCGGCCGCCGACGAGCGCGCGACATGACCCAGTTCGTGACGCACATTCCGGTGGACATCTCGTCGTCATCGCGTCCCTACCGGCACCACCACCACCACCACCACGCGGAGCACTCGGGGCACGGGCATGGCGCTCCTCACGAGCTGCACGCGCACGTGCACCAGCCTCACCAGCCGCAGCAGCACCACCACGCCGCCAAAAAGGTAGTCGCCGAGCTTTTACCATTATGCGTGGACACGAAAAGGACACGATCGCGCGCGACTAAATTCTGTTTCTCATAAAACCAATGCGCAAAAAAAAAAAAGGTGTGATTTCTATTTTTTTTTCTCTTCCTGCGGCAAAAAAAAAAAAATTGTGAACAGAGCACGCGCCCCTATTGCTGCGCACAGGATTTTTTTTTCCCCGCACGAGTGACGTTCATTGTGATTAGACATGAGGAAGATACATAGAAAGGGGGGACGGACAACGTTCCCCCCTTTCTATGTATCTTCCTCATGTCTAATTACCGTTACCAACACGCTCGTTTTGTACTTAGTTCATTGTGCGTTTGCGAGTCCAGCCGCAAAACGACGGGAATCGCGCTGTGATTAGACAAAATTCGCACCATGTGAAACAACCTTGAGATGGTGCTTGAATTTCGCTTCTTGGCTGTCTTGTTGCCGTCACACGAAGAGAGAAAGGGCGATGTTTCGCGAACCGTCGAAAGAGAATGTTGTGCCCGCGCGTAGAAATACTCTGCATATTGCCGGCTAAAGCCCAGATTCACGAAACTTTTCTCACGCTTCGATAACTTAACTAAGCAGTTCCTAAGTTATGCTCGTTCGTAAGCTATAAGTAGAACTTAAGCTCGTTGTGTTTTCTTGAATACGGATTTGTTCGTAAAATTTCTCTTACGCACAGTTTTTTGTGTTTTTTTTTCCGTAGAATTGTTTTGTGAGTTCGACTTTTGGTTTTCAGTGTCGTTCCGAGTTCTTCGCTGTTATACATCGTGTAGACGACAAAAATAAAATAATCAACTAAAAAAAAAAATGGTGAACAAATAATTGAACAAAGCATCGAGAGTGGTAGGGATGTTCTGAATTCCAGCGGCCATCCGCGGAGAGATTATGCAAATAAACTTGTAGCTCATACCTGCAGCGTCGCGAAGAACAATGGCGTCCACGGCACCACACTTTGGGTCTCGCCCGCACTGCGGCAGTACACGCTAGTGCTATGCAGCGAACGTGGAGGTGACCGACGAAAAGACGTATAAGTGGTTCGGTGAATTTTACATGAGTTTTCGACCAATTGATCGATTCACCGGAAACGCGAGCACGTGCGCGGGGCGCCCGCCGGACCCTTTGGCACTCAGCAAAAAGTTTAGCGAGAAATCTATTCCCGGATTTCTTCGTCTCGGCATGCTTGGCGCATACCCAGCAGAGCAGCCAAGACGCGTAGACGGTCGTTTGTCACGTTGCTACGCGACAGAAATGTCGGGAAGTTCCTCAAAGAGCTTTCGCCTCATTGGACAAAGAAACAACGAGCCCTGCTCGTCGTAAGCATACCAAATGCGCTTTTTTTTATATTTGAAGGGTGTTTGCAGTCAGAATGTCAAATACGGAGGTTTTGCATTTCAAACCAAGGAAGGGCATATAGCACGCCTCAGTGGGGGATTGGGGATTAATTTCGACCACCTGGGAATCTTTCGACGTCCAACCGAAAGCTCGGTTACAGGCGCCTTCTCCGCAATAAGCCTCCGTTCGAATGTGAGCCCCTCGGCCGGGATTCGAACCTGCCACCTGGGGAGCCGCGGTCCGGCGCTTGGCCTCGGAGCCGCCGAGGTGGCCAGGTCTTCATGCGGAGCGCAGGTTCGTCTGCTTCTTGCTAAGGGGTGGAACTGGCTTCAGAACGCCGAACTCCAATTATTGAATCATATTTGGAGGATAGTGGGTAGACCTCAAGGCAGCTAGCATTGAGGTCTACCCACTGCCCTTCCAATCAGAGCCAATCAGAGCTCGGCATTCTGACGTCACCGCAACCCCCTTCGCAAGAAGCAGACGAACTTGCGTTCCGTATAGTCACCGAGTGTATATTATCTTCACGCTTCTTGCTTCGATTGGATCTTTGGCGTTCTTACCGGATAAATAGATGGATGGATGTCAATGGCTATGCTCTTTGTAACGAACGAGCGGTAGCTTGCGCCACCTAGCCTTAGTCTAAGTCTATCGACTAATGCAGCAACGTCATTGGCTACGGATTGATAATAAGATGTTCGGGACTCGCACTCCTTGCGTTTCTTAACTTGGCACTGACTATAGATAGTGTATACTATGTAGTCTCTGACAAGGTGAGAGCGGCAGGAAGGAGCCTGAGTTGGGCCGCTTCTAGCGCGAGCTTCCTACTTTCGACGGCGCTTCGGCGTCCCGTGCACTTCGACCGCGCAGCTAAAGCACGGCAGAAGGCCGCCCGGAGCGCGTGCCGGAGGCCGGGCGTTTGCAAGACACGCCCTGCTTTGTTCTTACTGTATCGGTGACTATAGGTGGCGCAAGCTACTGCCCAATACGAACGTTGCAGCCACTAACCATCAACTCATCCGTCTATTCAATCGTGAGCAACGAATGACACGATACACGCTTGTGGACATACGCTGTACGTATCAATAAAAATTGCAAAAATCATCGAAAAAAAAAAGAACCGTTTTTGATACGTTGCCAGGCAAAACATCTCCGGTGGTGCATACTATGTCTGGAAGTGGAACTTCCGATTCCTAATGTATTTTCGTGGGCAGGCACTTGTTCATCTGCTTGTTCGTTTGTTTGTTGACCGAAAACAAATCGCATATAACCTCGCAAACAGAGACAGCGGCTTGTGAGATTAGGAAAAGATTAACGCAGAGTCGCTTATTTCGGGTTTAAAAATAGGGCGTGAAGGCTTTGCGAGCCCTATATGCACGGGGCAGTTGGTCCGCCAATTGCCTGTTGAAAATTGCCTTTTGTGCTCGCGAAGCTTAGGGTGAACGAGAGACCGATCTTAAAGGTTTTCTTCAGTCCTGGCCAACGTTACTAGATTAGCTCTGTTACAGAACTGCTCATAGATGCTGCTTCCATGAACGTACCCCCCTCTTTCCCCCAAGGCTCGCCTCCCGTCGTTCAACGCCCCACCGTTTTGAGGACGGCTGCTATGGTAACTACAATGAAGTATCCTATGGAACATACGTTTTGAAGCACAGTATCTAGGTCGAGTTTTACAGTACTCCATGGAGTACACAGCTTTAAAACAAAAATCCAGATGGCTGTTCAAACCACGGGAGGCCGACTGAAAAGTGGGAAGGGGGAAAGGGGGCGGGGGGGGGGGGGGGGAGGTACCTTCCTCCGCGGGAGCTCTACAACTCAGCTAATCTATACTCCGTGTCACTAGTTGTGTGCTGTGCTTGTAAAGGCAACGCCAGACGAACAGAGAAAGGGCCAGCACTAGGAAGCAGACTTGTGCCCGTTACTTGTAAAAAGTAATTAATTACAATTACAATTACTTGGCCATCAAAATAACAGATTGCCGTTACAAATTACTGGCTTTAAAATGTTATCGATTAATTACTTCGTTACTTTACTCGATTACTTTTCAATTACTTTAAGAAAATGCAAAAACGCGATTTTTCACTTATTATCCCTGTATGCGGTAATAAAGTAACTTATTAGCTATACGTAGGCAAATATTACTAGCAGCAAATAATATAAAAATCGTTTAAGTTTTGTGTTTAGTATTTATTGCACATCAAGGGCAGTTGGCGTTGGAAGTTGAGGTCGTTCATCTTGCCTCTCTTTCGGGAGAAAGAGGAAAAATGAACGGCCCTGAACAACGTTGAACTGCACGAGCGCGCGTGCTTGACAGTGACACTGAAAGCCCGGAGCTCGGCTTTGTAGCTTCTGCTACGCTCACGCTTAAAGTGGAAACCGAGTATGGTACGTTTTAGAAGATCAAATATTTTACCAAATCGCACACCCATATCGCTCATGTCACAATGGTCTGCGTGGAAGCAGCATTCTGATCTGCCGATATGCGAAAATACAATTTGCGTAAACTCCATCAGCAACTCGGTGAGGCTCCCCTGAGCTCAAATAAATATCAATATATTTATAAACTGTTCGAAACGTACTTTACGCCATACGTCAGCGGATACACTGGGGCTGAAAAAAATAACCAAAGGCAATGTTGCGAGTGTAAATTTGGGATGCAAACGCCACATTGTGAACTACACAAAAATCTTATTTTATAAATCACTAATTTCCACAAAAAAAAAAAATTAAAAAGCGTTTACCTTTGCGTGTTTCAGTTGGTTCGAATTCGTGGACCTCGCAGGATGAAAGAAGCTTTCTTTCGGGGAGGCAGAGTAGGCACTGAAACTCTAAATTCGCAGTTCCCTTGGTGCCTTTCAGTTCATAATGTGGCGTTGTCGTCACATGTCTCTTGCATTGTCGCCATGACCCTCCAAAGAGGGCCATGGCGACAGTGCAAGAGACATGCTGAATGCTCACTGCTGAGACCTCTCGCGTATTTTTAGCCGTGGATCAGCGAGCTAAAGGCGGGACTTCAGTAGAAAATATTTAACAGCAGAAAAATACAGTTCATATAGATAAAACATTCCTACATAAGTAGGAAGAGAAAAAGAGAGTTTAGAGAAAGACAGGATTTGACAAGGGCTACACCCTACTAAGACAACGAAAACGCGAAATTTTTGCAAAAAAAAAAAAAAAAAAAAAAGCTAAGCAAGAGAAACACAAAAAAATCGCAGAAAACTCATCAGCGGATGTGGTGACTATTGTGAGTATCGTTCTCCAAGACGACACTAGGTTCGCTTGTAGGCTGAGCCAGGGCTCTGGTGTTCGTCTCTACTTGACCAGAAAGCTGGAAAACTCGAGTCTCCATCACGGGAACGAAACGACATGCTTTCTTTGGCGTGTAACAAGAAAATATAAGAAAAATGTCACGTAAAAACATCAGAAGGCACTGGAGTTCTAAAATCGTCCTTTGAACTGGACGGCATCTGGCCTTTTGTCCCGTAAAGCCCCGTACCTGGAACTCACGGCGACTTCGATTTGTCCCCCGCACAAAACGCAAACAAGCAAAAATAGGAGGGGAGGCTGACTCCCCACCGTCCCCCGTGCACACGAAGTTGTAGCGGCTACTGTTTTTATTTAAAGAAAAAGACGCGAAGGAAAGCTATTAGTTGAACTTCGAGCTTATTCACAGGGTGTTGCTTATGTCTTTACTCACGTCCTTCCGCTTTTGAAATCGGAGTGCGGGCAGGAACTGGATCGCACAAACTTCCCGATAATAATCTTAGCAAAAAGAAACAGCAGACCCACCCCACAATTCCAGTTTGGGAGATCCGTGTCATATGACATTTTTATGGGTCATTACTCTTCTATTCTTCTTTCGCCCCACTCCGAATCAAGTGCCCAAGGCTCAGAAGGGGCTTCTCTTTTAGAGAAAAAGCGACCGAAGCGCGACGTTTTTGCATCGTGTAAGCGACCCTTCGGCTGTCTTGAGAAACCTCTTTAGCTGTGTGAAAACTCCCGTTTTCTTTCTTTGTCTACTTTTGTCGGGGCCCTCCTCTTGTTATCGTGCTAAGGGGATAGCAGAGTCAACTCCCCCCTCTGTTTCCCTCTTTCCACCTTCTTTCTTTCTTTACCGAGATCCGGTCACAAGCTTTTGGGTTCAGTCTATGTGCCCCCCCCCGCCCCCTCCTCCTCTTTTCGCCGCAACTCGGTGGCGCCACTCAAAAATCATATTATTACAATTATGCTTCAGATATTAAAAAAAAAAATCGAAATAACAAAAGAATGTAACGAGTAACTCGTGGTAATCCGTTACTAAAAAAGTAATGGAATTACGTTAGAAATTACATTTGTAGAAAAGTAACGGATTAATTACAAAAGTACTCAAAAAGTAATTACTTACAAGTAATCCCGTTACTTGTAACGGATTACTTCCAAGTCTGCTAGGAAGGCGGGTGCGGAGAGGAGGGCTAGGGAGAAAGGGAGAGCACTAGGAACGTTAGAGAGGAGAGGAGGTTTCCTTCCTAGTGCTTGCCCTTTCTCCCCTTTCCTGGCGTTGCCTTCGCTTCTACTGCACGCAACTAGTGACACGGAGTATAGTAACGTTCGTGCTGGCAAAGTCGCGGGCACAAGATGATGACTCTGCAGAAGGCTTTGCGTGCTTTAGGAAACCACGCGCTCGCACCCATGCCCTTTTTACAGTATTGTGGTCGGCCTCCGAAATACAGTTACGTCAGGGTCACGCTGCTTATACATCATACAAAGAAAGTCTGTATACAGACTCGAACGCGAGTTACCACGACCGTCGTGCTTCGAAAGTCACGTGACAATGATTTCATGGAGAAAACTTGGCACGCAGCATTCGAACCACGGACATTGCGGTGACTCGTTTTTGCAGACCGTCTTCTGTTTGATGGATGAACACTGAGCAGTGTGACCCCAACTTTAGGCTTCCCCTGCCAACCCGCTCGAGGTAGTGCAGCAAAGCCATATTTACGGAGGCGCCAGGAACGTCATTGAAATTTTTTTGATAGAGATCTCTGAAAAGTGGAAATGAGAACGAGGGAACGGAAATTATTATTCGGAATTCTGGCGGACAGGATAAATGAGGGACAAGAAAGGAACAAATGTATATAAGCTCGTCATCGGGTCGTGGAGTACTGCTTTACCGGAAAGGAGCCCAACTTAGAGGGACATTATCACCATTTTTCAGCTTATGTTGGCTTCAGGCGCCTACTCCGGCGGACGCACGTTTCCCTTTCCAGTTACAGAATAGCCGGATAGGATATAATTAAGGGTCAAGTGGTCAATTAGTTTTTCATCTTTTCGCTGCGTCGTGCTCACGAATAAACAGATAGACACCGCGAAGGAAATACACTGGCCTAACACACAATATTACGTATGAAATGCAAATCGCCGTCCTACAAACGGCGGTATTCCTACCACCGGTTTCACGACTGTAGAAACGACTCACATTCGTATATATTTTATGAGTACTAAATCAGGCCGTTTGGTTACATACTAATAAATGATTACGGTGCATGGAGCCTTTAATTTTACCCCCTATTCGTGCTAGAAAGTTATTCGCGGAGTTTGTGCGACTGAGCTTTAAACTTCTATTTCGCTCTGACTAGACTAACACTTCAGTTAAAAAAATTACATATTTCATAATTAATAGCACTATATAGAAAGTAAGGAAAAAATGTACAGCTAAAAAAATACTTAATGGGCACAAAGAGCTTACTAAACTTATTGCAGGTGTATTATTTAAAAAAATACGAGGAGAGCTAAGCACTTGTTATGAGTTGTGAATGCGAAAGCATGGACGTCATTCTTCCGCTTCCTTAGTTCATCTGCGATGTACTGGCGTGGACGGCCACGTTTCGCTCCTGCCGAGGTTATGGCCGCCGACGATAGAGATGCCTCAGGCACCGCCATGTTCCTCGGCGCCGAGGGGAGCAGAAGGGGCCGCATCCCCCCCCCCCCCCCCCCCCCCCCCCACCCCTGCCCCTCCCATCCGGCAACGCCTGACACGAGAGCGGCGGCCGAGCGCGCGCCACCCTCTCTCTTTTACCGGCGTGCGGGCCGCAGCGCCAGGGAGAGGGCTTCTCTGTGGGGTGGCGTTCCTTGGAACTATGACGCGTCCCAGCCAATGGGAATCTATTTGCTAATTTCCCTCAGCCGGAATATAGCCGTTTCGCTAAGCCGGAATCAAACTGCCGTTTTTCGTGGTTACAGACAACACCGGCGGGACGGTTAATGCTTTCGCATTAAAATTCTTTTATTGAAAGAATACAAATATTTTAACACGCCTTTGTGCGCTGGTTTCCTACAACCCCATGTAGACAACAAAGGCGTGTTAAACAAAACAAAGCGTGCGCGTTGATGATGGGACAATGTAGGCTCGAACTGTGTAATGATTCTTCGATCGATTGGAAGTCCTAGAACTGAGACGGATACTTCGTAACTCTGCCGTCCAAGAATCTTGTTTGCTGTCGTCGAAGGACTGTATATCAAATCAAGGAGTTGCGGAGAAGAGGCTTCAAGCTTCAAGTAGGCGATCCGCATTTATTGAACGTTAGGCTTCCTATAAATTTGTACCTTTTTGTCTTTACCACTAATTGGCTGGCAGCTTCGACCCGTTGACCGCCCCTGACCTGGGAAGGGGGAGGAGGAGGAGGAGGAAGAGAAGGAGGGAGGAAGAGGGAGAGGGGGAGAAAGAAGCTCACAACGTGATCTATATAAACAAATGGATAAATAAAACCGCGGCAATCCGGAAACAAAAATGGACTAGTTGGCACATGCCAAATAACTGAAGCGCGCGTTGTTGTGCCCTCTTCACATTGTCTCTTGTCATCTGATCGCTTTCAATACTACGATAAACAAGCAGCGTGTGTTCACGCTATTGATTGTGGCACTGGATGCCTATAGAAAACCGAGAACAATAATAAATAAAGAGGGGGCACACATTCGGACCGTGAAAGAGACTTCTCTTTTGATCGGGCACTTTTGATCCGATACCGACACTACGATGTGTGGATGTCTTGAAAGCCACTCGCAAATAATAATCGTAATAATAAAAAAAAAATTGAACACCGGGGTTGAAGGAGGAAATGATGGACGGTCATGTCGGGCGCATCCGCCGTCGTCTGCACACGCTCCAGAAATTACCCGACTTTTTCTCTCGAGATCAGCAAAAACGACGACGTCGGGAGACCCCCTCGGTGCCCGCTCGGCGTCGTTGTAAGGAAGCGAGAACATTGTCGTCAGGGCAAAGAATCGATGTGAGAGCGCCGCTAGTTTGGGTCCCTCCTCCGTCTCCACTTCCTTTTTTTCCTTTTTCTTATTTCTTTTCTTTTTTTTCGGCGGGGGGGGGGGGGGGGGGGGGAGTGTTTGGTACTATTACTATTGTTTGTCGTACGGGCTCTCTCTTTATTTTTAATATATTCTCTTCGCTGAGCTGTAAGTGTAGGATAAAAAAAGACTGACAAAAAAGTAAAAGGGTTGAGGGAGCGGCGCCGTCGAGTCGGCGAAGAAGGAGCCAACGGTCCCGAACGGGGGAAACGACGCGATGCTCGGAGGCGGCGTGCGCCATTCAAAGCGTTGCTTTACAGAACGACTCCACGACGACGTCCCTATGGGCCACGGCCCGAGGCCGCGATGTCGAACTAAGCTCCACACGCAGTGTTCTGTTTCTTTGTTGTTGTTTTTGTGCGCGTCGTTGTTTCTTTTCTGTGTTTGCCCAAATGGCGTTTGTTTTCCGGCAGTGCATCGTTAGGTCACTTTCGCGTAATGCTGTCTCGTTTTCATGCGGGTGTTCGTGTCCATTGATGTTTGTGCGGTCTTTGCGTTCGTTTCTTGTAGTCCGGGGGAAGGGCAACGATCAGGCTGCTCCTCAGTTGTCGTTTGTTCGTGGATGTGAGGATAAAAAGAAACGCGTCCGCTAGATTAGCGCGATGTTTGCGTCGTCAACCGCATCATTTTGACTCAAGAGGGGTTCCGGTACACGCCTTTATTCGCGGACGTTGACCCTGAAATGGAAGCGTATGTTTCGGAATCGCGCCTAGGAATACTGAACTCCCCCAGAATAACGAGTCCCCCAAGCCGTGGTCGCACCACTAATACGTCATACAAAAGAAGACAGACTGCAGATACTGTCTGAGGTCGTCCTTGTCACATTAGAGCTGTTAAAGGGATACTGAACCGAAATTTGGATTTCGCAAAGTAAGGCTGTAGAAGTGTTGAACGGGACGCTACGATGTCCAAAACATCACTCGTACATCGATATCTCAAACGGATGGCCGTACTTTTGGAAAAGAAGGGCGCTATCAAGCGAGTTCTTTGACGTAACTGTCCTCCGGGAGAATTTGAAAATGACGAGAAGCTGCCTCGCTTCTCTCCTCCTCGCTTCGGTTCCCCAGCTTGACGGGATGTAGCGAGGATAAGAGAGAATGGGAATCGTGACGTGCCTTGTCTTGTCGACCTCGTCGGCCTGATTCAATCGCGCATTTCTTTTCCAAAAAAAAATACGGCGATCCGTTAAATATATTGCCGTACGAGTGATATTTTTTGGATTTGCAGCTTCCCGCCTATCCGCCCGGCCTTGTTTAGTGAGCTCGAAATTTCAGTTTAGTATCTCTTTAAGGGCTATTTTCCCCAGGATCGTGTCCGCCATTAGATAAATGTCGACACAACACTCCGGACACCTACCGCCATCTATGAGCGACGGCGGCAACCTTCCCAGCCTTTCCACTCTGGGTGGAAACACAAGCGAAGTTGAGACAGGACCCGAAATTCATACCAAAACCACCAGAGTGTAACTTTTGTAGAGAAAAGATCCCACCAAATATCGATCATCTCCTGTGGGACTGCAAACACTTCAGAAGAGAAAGGGAGGGTGCACATGCAACAATAGATCCCGAAGATAAGCCCGAAAACCTTAATGAATGGATAAAACCAGCAGGGAATTCCGGAAGAAGACTTCAACTGCTCAGATCCGTCATTTCCTACTTAGAGTAAACGGGCCTCAGTAAAACTTTTTGATTTTTTTTTCACTGGCCATGCCGTAGAGCAATTGCCTGAGCTTTAATTATGAAAGAAAATAAACGTGTTTTTTCATCATTTGGCTTGCCGACTTGCGGTAAGCCCGAGTACAGCTTCGCTGGTCTTCCTTCTTCATCAGAGTGGAAAGGCTGAAAGATTTTATTTTGTGATGTACGTGTCCTATGCGGAAGGAGAGGGGGTGTTCGGGATATGCTGTCAGGCTCGCTCGACAGCTCTAACCTTTGATCGCCACCGCACCGCGAAATTTTATTCGACAGATGGTGTGGTGTCGGCGCGGTTCATGTGTTGAGAACGTTGGTATATTTTGTATACCTCGCGCTACCTGCTGAGTTAGAGCCGCGTATAGGCTTAACGCGCTGTTTAGAAACATGGCCCCCGCGAGGTGTGGGCGCTGCGCCTGCGCGGAAACCAGATTCGCATCAAGTGGAGCGTTTGCGCACTTAGCGACGTGACGTCAGGGCCGCGTGTTGGTGTGTAGCAACTCTTATTGTTGGAGAGAAGAAAAAGCCTTCGAAAAAGCCCCGCTCTGTCCGGCGCGCCGCTCCGGAAGCTGGCTTTCCCACTCTGCTTGTGTAATGCAGGTGAAGCCCGCTTTCGGTTGCCTCTCGATCGAAACGAAAGACCGACGTCAAAACAAAAATACAACAAACACACAACCCCCCCCCCTCCCCACCCACCCACCCACCCACGCACGCACCCACGCACGCACGCACGCACGCACGCACGCACGCACGCACGCACGCACACGCACGCACGCACACACGCACACACACGCACACACCCTTTTTTGTTTCACCTTGCCAGTGAATGTTAGTACAGTATGGAGCATCGTACCCATCACTCGCATTATGAGAGTAATGTTTTTGTTTGTTACCCTAATTACTTTTGTCATGTTGTCACTACCGAAAAACCCCATGTACCACCACAATAGAGACGGCACAACTCCAGAACCCATCACAAAAGTGCTGTCAAAGTACTTTTTTTTTTTTTTTTTTCACCGCGCGCTATAATCTAAATAGAGACATTGACGGTTACGTCGAATATTATTCTCACTGTCCCCTTTTAAACGTTTGCACACTATTGCCCGATGCCGTATTTCTTGGTCTGATGGTAGAAAGATAACTGTTCTAGTTTAATGTTTTTCTATCGATTCAGGCACAAGATGGCGACCAGTGTCGCTACTCTCGAAGGTATACAGCGACTCAATGAGCGAGCCGCAGCGGCGCCCGGCGTTTAGTGCGTGCCTTCGCGACGAGATCGAATGGGACTGGCGGGCGACCCGGGATTTGCGAAACGACCCCATTTAGTCGTTTCCTGTCCGCCTCATAGAGGGCGCCGCTCGCGCGGCAGAGGAGAACGTTCGCAGCCAGCCACCGAAATATCGACAAACTGGCTCAGGAAGCGGCGGTTCTGAGCGACTGCTAAAATGGATGTCGTCGAAGCGCCGGAATTTTGAGACAAAGAAGGAAGAAAGAGAAAAGAGTAACATAAAAGCAACGTTACCGGACTGGAGGTCGGTAAAGTTATTGAGTTAAGTGAAAAAAAAAAAAAAAAACGAGGATACGCTGGATAGTGGAAAGTAAAAAGTTAAGTGAAAAAAAAAAAAAAAAAAGCTGAGCCTTTTATTATATTACCTCCTACCGGGGGGGGGGGGGAGGGGGGGGGGTTGCTTTTAACCATGCCGGCTCGGCGTCACGAAGTTCGGAGCATTAAGTCGATATACATCCATTAAGGATTTACAGTGCATGTTTGTATGTTTACCCGTAATGTAAATGCGTGCGCGTGTGTGCGAGCGAGCTTGCGAACGCTGGATAGAGCTATGTGTGTGGTGCGTGGTCTACCTTTGTGTTACTTGGTCTTTGATATTATTACTTTTATTTCCTCTTGTATTTTCTTTTTTGTGTTTCTCGTGTTTTTTTAAGCAGTGAAATTTGAACTAAAATTAACTTTTCCGGAATTGTTTTGCTTGCATTAGTTATTTTTTTTCTTGACCCTCTTTTTCTCTTGCTTTTTACTTTTATACCAGTGCCGATGCCATATCTTAGGTGTCTTAAATTTCCATTCACATAATCTAGCTGTATTTCTTACCCAGTAATTTGCTGTCGTTTCATACTTGAAGGTAACAACTTACAATCGACTGGACTGAGAAAATCTTTCTGTACATATTATTTCCGGCACTTTGCCCCTCGTGTATCCGTGCCACGCAATCACGCAAGATATGTTGCTGCTAAAAAAAAAAACAGAAAAAAAAACACTGTTTTTATTTTACTAAAAAACAATAGCAACAATGTTTTTTTTTGTTTTTGTTTTTTTTAATCGCTAACAGCGCTTTCAAAGGTACGTATACCAGATGACCATACGCTAAATGTTCTCCGTGAATCGTGTAGAGTCTACAAGTAAGAGTATAATACACTAGACGTACGAGGAATAGTATTTAAACAGTTGGACAGATGGCGGGCTGGCAGTTCATTAGAGAGCTGACGGCTGGCGTAGGAAGGTTCTTTTGTACCGGCTGGCATCGATCTAAGCTGTTCCGTTAGCGAAAGCAAGCCCCGCGTGCGCGTGGAATGGAGCGGTGCAACTCGCACAATGGCACCCTCCAATTGAGTTTCTCGCCCCGAGGCAACCTTCATTTCACCAAAGGGTCTGCCGCCCCTATCTTTTGGCTTTGTTACTCCTTTCCCTGCGTTCATTCGAGCCCCAGGTGGTCGCAACAGGACGGAAAATTGCTGCCTCGGTGGAGCGGGAATTCGGACGCAAGGTTTCGGCGAGTTTACTGCTATTGCACGCGATGAATAAGCCAGCGCGCTCCTCGCTTACGCCGTATGGATCTGCGTATATATATGCAAATGCGTCGCCTCTTACAGGCGCATTCTTGTTTCAGCCAACTTAGTGTTTTATTGCTTAACATAAATGGGAGAGAGAGAGAGAGAGAGAGATTGGTGGCGAAAGCAATAAAGAATACAAAATATATATATATATATTGGTGGCCGAGTGTTTGAACACACTATAGCCGGGAGCACGTGTTGGGAAAGCTTAGGCTGCAGAACCCAGGGTATTCTGACTTCAATCCCCACCCCTGCCCTTTTCGATCTGGATGTGAATCGTACCGGCGTGCCCCGCCATGTGTCGTTAGTGCGTGATGGCCGTTAAATGCCCCAGGTCAGCAGTTTTACTGCGCTAACTAAATTTCTCATCTACAGCGGAAACCCCAGACGGCCATTGGGGCTGACTAGCGTGTAGCTCTGTCTAAACAAACACGCAACAAGTTTACTTTACTTAGCATGCGAAAATAGCCAGTTGTGTTATTTAAAAATTAAAGAACGACAGTCCCATCTGGAATTGTTTAGTTTTCGGTCAAAGTATTTTCTATCTTCTACTAAATAGTGACTGTAATAAATACAGAATTGTAGTTCATAGATTCCAGAACAGGATTCCGTTTTCGTTTCATTGCCTTAAATTATACTGATAAAATAAATTAAAGAAAACCCACGTTAATTTTCGTTCTCGTTTCACGAGTAAAACGGTTGGTCGCGTATACTTTGTGACGGCGCGTGCCCCGGAAGCGCTTCGCCGCTCGCTTCCTTGGCTCGGGGCAAGACCTGTGGATGTATCAGAATGAAGAGACATAGATTTGTAACGGAGAGAAGCGAAGAAACGGTTCATTCTTATTTATGAAATTTCACGTCGAATGTCTACCTGTGTTTTGCTGTGTTTTTTTTTTCTCTTTATTTTTGCTTTTTAATTAAGCGATATGCTGTGAGTAAAATTCGAAACTATTGCAATATCGTTACATGGTTTCTTTGACGTTTGTCGTAATGCTTGTTGTTATTCCTGTAGAGCTCTGCGAATAGCTCGGACGACGCTCCTCTTTTTACATCGTTGGGTTACATCGGGGGGTGGGGGGGGGGGGGGGAGGGGGGAGGGGAGGAGGGGAGGGGAGGGGAGGGAGGAGGGAGGAGGGAGGGAGGGAAGGAGGGGTGTTGAATAATTAGTGCAAAAGAAGAAGATGTAACAAGAAGATATATGGACGACGACGAGAACGGAGGAATCGATGGTGACTCCGGCAGCAACTGGAACGAACATGTAAATAGTGTACATAAGCCCTTCCTTCTTAACGAACTCGCTACATTTAATCCTCTTAACGAAGAAACGTAACAAAATTTGGTGCCGAAACCCGGGAGAAGCTGAGTCAAGGAAAGGCAAAAAAAGGCTTGGAACATCCATCGTAAAACCCAACGATCACCCGAGTGGACTTACCTCAACGAAAATGGATCAACTGACGCCAGCCGCCATCGAACAACTTAAAAGAAGAAGAACCGTGATTCGATCGGCGACCACCAGGATCATTTCCGAAATCGTCACTCTTCTAGGCATGGAACCAACATCCATCGGGGAGCTGGAAGAAAGGCTGAACATCTTGATACTCAAAGAATCTGCGTTAAAAGAAATCGACGATCAGATTGAGAGAGCCATCATCGATGACACGCTGGAACAGGAGATGGTAAACGCAGAAGGTTACGCCGAAAGAATTAGCTCAACGAAAACAAAAGTCCTACGGAAACTAAAAGAGCATGAACGAATGACTAACATGACGTTGGACACCTCAATGCCAGGCGCAAGTTCAAGACCACCACGGCCCATCAGTCAAGAACCCGCAACGGTCAAACTTCCAAAGCTGGAAATTGCAAAATTTACGGGTGACATACGGTCATGGCAAGGTTTCTGGGACCAGTTTGACGCTACAATCAACCAAAACGTCTCTCTGTCCGAAATTGACAAGTTTAAATACCTGAAAAGTTACCTTACAGCTAAAGCTGCTACAGCAATTGAGGGGTTACAACTGACAGGTGAAAACTACACTGTTGCACTGGACCTCCTGAAAACAAGATTCGGGAAAAAAGAGCTCATCGTAGAAGAACACATGTCACGGTTACTAGCAGTGAGAACAATCAGTAACTCTCACAACGTGGAGAAGCTCAGGTTGTTGTATGACGAAGTTGAGACAGGAGTCCGAAGCCTTGAGGCGCTTGGTGTCTCTTCAAACACCTACGGGACACTCCTACTAACAGTCCTGCGAAAGGCTGTGCCATCAGACCTCGAACTAGAATATCATCGAAAAACAACACCGGAAGTGACAAACGAAGGCAACGAACTAAAACAGTTTTTGAACTTCTTGAAAAGCGAAATCGAAAGTCGAGAGCGGACTCAGCATGGAAACCAAAGAGTCCAACCAACTGCCAGTATGGCCAGTTCTTCAACTTGGAGGAACGAACGACCTAGACGATATCCACCTTCGACAGCTATGTTCGCGACAGGAACGAACACCAACGAAAACCAGTGCCTGTTCTGCGGATCAGCTGACCATATAACTGCCAACTGTTCGGTGCGCATGCCCCTGGACCAAAAAAAAGAAGTCCTGAAAGGGAACAATCGTTGCTTTCGATGCACTAAACCTAACCATTGTGCGAAGAATTGCAAAAGCGCATGGTGGCTAAAGTGTGATAATTGTTCCAGAAGACATGCAACAACGATGTGCGACCCGAATTACAATGTATTGGAAAAGCAAACTCTGAACAAGCCCTTAATAAGAAGTAACAAAGCAGTCCCTACCGGAAATGTGCTCCAGTCCTCTCTAAAGGCAACTGATAAGGAAAACAGAGGGCCTTGCCAAGTGCTTCTACAAACAGCAAAAGCGTGGGCCGAAGGAGAAAGAGACCGTGCGTTCGTTCGGCTCCTGATTGACGGTGGAAGTCAACGCACTTTTGTTAGAAAGGACATCGCGGAGAAACTTCACCTGAAGGTTCTCGGAGAGGGAGACTTGAACATATTTACCTTTGGAGAAGGCGCAGCAACTGCTCCAAGAACATGTCGAAGAGTTGAACTATGGCTGCGCAATCAGTACAGCAGAAAAGACGTACGCATTGAAGCTTTAGAGGTCCCACAGATTTGTGCCGACATCATTGCCGCACCACCAGAGGTAGCGCTGAGCATACCTGAAGACATGCTCATTGCGGATAGCGCTTTCAGCAACAACGAATGTGAGAAAGGCATCAGCCTTCTAATCGGAGCTGACTATTACTGGGAAGTAGTAAGTGGAAGTGTAAAGCGCTTGGAAAAAGGGCTGATGGCCGTCGACACTATCTTTGGCTGGACTCTACAAGGTCCCGTGCCCTCAACTTCGTCTACTGCTATATACTCATCGATCACAGGAGTATTGAAAGTGACTACAGCTGACATAACTGACATATCTGCACAGCTGCGGTCATTCTGGGAACTGGAACACATTGGGATAACTGCAAAAGAGTCGCCGACCAAAGGAAATCTACTGTTCGAAGAATTTGAGAGCAAAGTAATATATAAAGAAGGACGTTATGAAGTTTCTCTGCCATGGAATGATCAAGTTGAAGAGCTGAACGACAACAAGGAGAATGCAAAAAGAAGACTTAGGTCGTTAACCGCACGCCTCATGAAAAACAGAGCGTTTATGATGGACTACGACACCACCATTCGGGAATACTTTGTAAATGGCTTCGCAGAAAAGGTCGTAAATACAGAGGAAGCCGGCAATCCCGTATATTACATGCCACATCAAGCAGTTGTGCGACAAGACCGACAAACAACAAAGTTACGGGTTGTCTTTGACGCGTCTTCTAGCACCGCTTGGGAACTTTCTCTGAACGACGTCTTGTCCAGCGGAACAAACTTAAACCCTGACTTGATCGATTTACTGATCGCGTTTCGTACACACAACATCGCAGTAACAGCTGACATCGAGAAGGCATTTTTGCAAGTCACCTTGGCGGAGCAAGACAGAGACGCATTACGTTTCTTGTGGTATGACAGTACACCCAAACAAGGACATCAACTACCACAAGTAGTAACGTGGAGAATGACCAGAGTTCCCTTTGGAGCAACATCAAGTCCGTTTCTCCTGGCGGCCACGGTGAGACACCATTTAGACCTAATGGAAGAAGAATTTCCTCAAACCACGAAGATTTTAAAGGACCACCTGTATGTTGATGACCTAATAACGGGCGCGGAAAATTTGAAAGAAGCAGAAGTCCTCTGCAGAGAAGCAAGGGAGATAATGAAGAGGGCAGGAATGAAGCTTCGGAAGTGGAAGTCAAATAGTCCAATATTATTAGATGAATTGACGAAAGAAAGTTCCGCCCAAGAGGAACTAATCGAACTGGTTGGTCCAACGAAAGTTTTAGGTGTTGGTTGGGAAACACGGACAAACATGATCAAAGTCGATCTCACTTCTCTCATCAACTTCCTGTGCTCAAGAGAGGACAGCAAACGCTTTGTGTTGCAAGCGTCATCTCGCATTTTCGATCCAATGGGACTACTGGCTCCTGCAATAATCACTGTAAAAATTTTATTTCAGCAGCTATGGGAGCGAGGAGTTGATTGGGATGAGACATTACCTGCTGACCTTTACGAAGAGTGGGACGCATGGTGTAAAGACCTCACTGCACTAAAAAACATCGCGGTCCCAAGACTCATTGCTCTCGACTTTTCCAAAGACGAAACAGAAAAGGCGTTACATGTCTTCTGTGACGCCAGTACAAGAGCATATGGAGCTGTAGCATACCTGACATCGAAAGAACAAAATGGGAAGAGGGTGGCTCTAATAATGGCAAAATCGAGAGTGGCACCCCTCAAACGGTTGACTCTTCCGCGACTAGAGCTCATGGGGGCATTAATAGGCGCTCGACTGACGCAGTTCCTCACGAGCAAGTTGAAGCTAGAAGGACTTCCAGTATATCTGTGGACGGACTCTACGATTGTCCTGTATTGGATTCGTGGTTCAACAACCCGGTGGAAGCTATTCGTAGCAAATCGAGTCACGGAAATCCAAGCTCTGACGGAACCAAGGAACTGGAGGCATTGCCCTGGTACAGAAAATCCAGCAGACCTCCTAACACGGGGACTTATGCCAAAGTCTCTAGTACAGAGCAAGACATGGTGGAATGGACCAATCTGGTTGCATCGCTCCGAAACATCATGGCCGAGTCAAATTCAGGGCAAACCAGAAGGCAATGAATACCTCGCGGAAGAAAAGAAAGAGACTATTATACAACTCACAGTACCTCAAGATAATCAACTGGTGAGCTTGGAAGACTACAGTTCATTTATCAAGTTGATTCGGGTGACGGCGTGGATAAAACGGTTTACCAACAACGTAAAACAACAAGGCCAACGAAGTGGTCTCCTAACGAGCGAGGAAATTATAGAAGCTGAAAAATTCTGGATAAAAACAACACAGAATGAGACCTTTTCAATGGAAATCAAACTCTTGCGAGATCAACGACAAGTTCAGAAGTCTTCAAAAATCAAGATGCTTAACCCAAATATAGACTGTGATGGGATCGTAAGAGTTGGTGGCCGATTGCAATTTAGCGACAACGAAGAAGAAGTGAAACATCCCATTATTTTACCTGCAGAGCACCGATTCACCTTCCTTCTCATCGCTGAAGAACATCGTCGACTGCTGCACGCCGGAGTTCAAGACACGTTGACGCAAATACGTGAAACCTATTGGGTTCTAAGGGGAAGGCAAGCCGTAAGAAAGGTCATACGTCGCTGTATAACTTGCCAAAGGCAAACTTGTGCACCAGCCTCCGAGCCTGTAGCTCCACTACCGGCAGACCGAGTATTAAGGTGCGAACCGTTTGAAAAAACAGGGGTGGATTTTGCTGGGCCGCTTATCTGTCGACGTGACTGCGGAAGCTACAAGGTTTACATCGTCCTGTTTACCTGTGCCGTGACACGTGCTGTGCACCTCGAACTGGTGAGCGACCTAACGACAACAGCATTTTTATTGGCATTCACACGATTCGTGGCACGCAGAGGTATCCCGAAAACGATTTATTCCGACAATGCCTCAACGTTCAAAAGAGCAGCCAAAGACATCCAGAGATTGTTTGAATCGATAGAAGGGGAGGAAGTGCAAACGTACTTTGCAAACCATAGAATTAGATGGAAAACGATCGTAGCGAGAGCTGCCTGGTGGGGTGGGTTTTGGGAGGGACTAGTGAGGTCAGTCAAGGTTTCGCTGCGTAAGGTTCTAGGCCGCAGTAGTCTGAATTTCGAAGAACTGACAACTGTCCTCACGGAGGTAGAAGCCGTAGTCAACTCCCGTCCGGTGACTTTCATTTCCACCGATGCAAAAGAACGAGAGGCTCCCACTCCAGCACACTTTCTGGTGGGACACAAATTGACCAGCCTTCCCTCCCATCAAATGCCAGAAGAAGATCAAGCAAGCCCCGAAAACTTGGCGCGAGGTTGGAAATATCGAAACACAGTTATGAATCAATTTTGGAGAAGATGGAGATCAGAATATTTGCTAGAACTGAGGTCAGCCCACATCGCTAAACCCAGCAATTCAAGCTGTATACAAACCGGTGACCTGGTCCTTCTCAAGGACAATAGACTACCGCGACACATGTGGAAACTCTGCAGGGTCAACGAGACATTCCCAGGAAGGAACGGCAAGGTGCGGTCTTGCAGAATAATTACACCCAGTGGTCGTGAACTTTGCCAGCCGATACAGTTATTATATCCCCTGGAACTGTAAGAATGAGCTTGTGTTCATTTTCGGGGGAGTTTGTTGAATAATTAGTGCAAAAGAAGAAGAAGATGTAACAAGAAGATATATAGACGACGACGAGAACGGAGGAATCGATGGTGACTCCGGCAGCAACTGGAACGAACATGTAAATATTGTACATAAACCCTTCCTTCTTAACGAACTCGCTACATTTAATCCTCTTAACGAAGAAACGTAACAAAGGGGGAGGGGGGGAGGAGGGGGGGAAGGGGGTGGTCGTACATGTCAGCTAAGTGACGATTTCTACCTATACTATGTACTAGGTGGGGCTCTGCGGATGTTCCTGAGTTTTTTTTTTTTTTTTTTTTTTTGCTTTGAGTGCAGGTCGATGTGTTGCACTCGGAGGTAACGGGCTATGGTAAAAACACCCACTAAATAATAGCACCTAAATTTCAATAGCAGACGACGGTTACAGTTTAAAGTGGCATTCGCACTGGCGTTTTAATCGCAACCGCGAAGCGGATCCTTTCGTGTTCGTCATCAAACGCGCGTGAAATTGTATTGGACGTACCGCGTTCGCAACCGCTTTTGCGATCGCGGTTCGCCCGCCAATGTGATATGCGGCGTTAGGGGCCAAGACTGCAGATATGCTCTATACGGGACCTCTCGTCGACGTTTGCTCTCTACTCCAGGAGGACATTTCCATGGGGGGAAAGCCTGTAAAATTAAATCCATCAATCGATACTTCTTTGAAGCTAGACGTTGCAAGCATCGCTTTTTTTTCTGTTTATCCTTTGTATGTACCTCTAACGACTGCCACTGAAAGCCTGAAAGGCGACTTATCGAGGATTTCCCTTCTCGTCTCAGACGCTCGTGACGCGTACCGTCTGTCCGTACCACGAGTACCGCTCGAGACGTCCGACCGACGGGGGCTTCCGGAAGAAGGGCCTCGGCGACGGTCTTGAGGCTTCTGGCGGCTCCCGGGCCGTTTGTTGTTGCGAACCGTGGGCGCGCGCTTAATATAGCCGGCGCTCCGTCGGCCCACAGCCCGAAAGGCAACCACCAGCGGGACCCGGCGCTCTGGCCCAGGGCCCAGCCGGGAGGAAGGCGGGGGAGGTACGTCACGTGGGACCCCCGAAAACCAGGCACAGCCGTGCAGCTCGGCTGCTTCTGTCGAAGCGGGACAAGCGCCCCGAGCGAATAGGCTACGAACGAAGCTTCGAAATTCGTCGACGACCGTTCCCCCTCCTCGTGTCCTTGCCGCATCTGGCTTCCGGTGGAACCGCCCCGTTGTCCTGGACCGGACACGTCTTGGCGGTCTGCTCAAGTCTCCCGCGTTGACGGTCGATCCCAGCTGTGATGTGTCTTCGGCGGAGTTGAGTGTGCCTCGAGTCTTCGGCGACCTTGAGGAGTACCGACATGGGGGCCGCGCAGCGGAAGATCGGCAAGGTACGGCCTCATCTTTACTCTCGCCGCACGCGTGAAATCGGATACGAGGGTGTTTCTCCCGAGGACAGTTCTTGTTTTCTCTGATTACGTTGTGTCGTCATCCCGAAATCACGCGTCTACAGACTGGTTTTAATATTCCCCGTCAGTTTGCCCTTGGGGATGTCGCTCGTGGTAGCCCGTTATGGCCCTCTTGGAATTCATGTACCTTCCCATACAGTGAGTTTTCTCTAACTCGGGCCCTCTTGTTGCGTGCTCTTGGGCCGTCCTACTTTGGACGTGCCTTATTTACATATAGATGCACATCACGGAACGTTTGGTACTTTGGTGTTCGATGACCCCATTGGGTGTGTTCGGCTTTGGAGCCTTTAGTGTACATCATCGATGCGGGGTACATGTGTATGGGGTTGTTCACGCATCACGTGCGGCGAACGATCGCGATCCACTTCGGTCGCGACCCACTGAATAAAACAGCTTCCAAGGCCCAAGCTTACTCGGCGCGTTGACTCTGCCTCGTGGCAGGCTCACGGGTTCCGCCCCACCACAGCCGACAGCTTGTCTCCAAAGCGCACCGGGGAAAGAACTAGAAGAAAAAAAAATTGCGGAGGTTACGACGCATGCCTGCTTCCGGCTGTGTCGCGTGCATTGTCACCGCCCTCCGGCCCGAAATAGACGTCCCTGGTTGAGAGCCCCAGTGCACGCCTACTCAGCGTTCTGGCTTGCTGTTCAGCGGGATCGGCGCTCACGGGGAGCCGGCGCTGTTACGCCACGTCCACGTGGTCTGGCCGACTCGAGTAGGGTCGCGTGCTCTCGATTCGAGCACTGTCTTCGCGGTCCGCCGTGAGCCACTCTTAAACGCTCACGTTCAGGTTGAACCGCGAAGTAGCGCACGCCCTGTGACACTCCTTTTCAAGTCAAAAACCGTTCACGTATAGGGACATTTAAGATAAGTTCTTTTTTATTTTATCAGAACGCACACGTTTCAAGCGCTAAAAATCGTCGTTGCTTCTTTTTCTGGCAGTAGGGGCTTGTAAGAACTACTTCGCCCAGCGAAAATGCGACAAACTTGCTGTTTTCTTGAATTGATAGCGAACATAGTAAAGTTAGTGGCTACTGTTTTATTCCGCTGTTAAGGGAACAGAGACCTAGTAGTAACATCTGGAAGCTATCTATATACTCAATCTCAAAATTTGTATGCAAAATTTTCGAAATCAACTTAAAAAAAAAAAATAGCTGAGACGTTGCATGTTTCGACAGCGAGAAATTGGTTTTCCTTAGAGGTATGACGGCACTGGTTCGCCGCAGAGATGAGAGACCAATGCAGCTTTACTTCTACACTAATGTTTTTAATGGCGCATCTCGCGGTATTGTGATTGCACGGCCATACGCCGGTACATGCCCATTCACATCAAAGTGGGCGGGGCGGGGAGCACTCGAAGGTACTACAGAGTACAGAGGCAAAATCCGCGTGGCCCAGCTTTGCATGTTGTGGCGTTTGCGTGAGCACTGCCGCAAGAACACCTTTTAACAAAATCTGGCGTTCACGCCCGTTCCTTCGAACAACACTGCGCAAAGTTTTCCAGACTCATCACATTATACTGGTTTGTGCCTCAAGAACGCCAATTAAAAGCGTTGGGCTCCTTGCAAAGCGTTACTAATGGTTCCCCCTACGCGATCAATAAAAGACACTTGTTATTAGATCGAAGAACAAGTATTTATTATCTTATCAAATTGTATACGTCTCAAACGCAACTAGGGTCGTTTTTTCTCCCCCTCTCACGTTGACAACCGCGAATGGCCTTGAAATTACTTTGCGCAGGCGCCAAAAATAAATCATGCCCAATTTTTTTATGTGAAAATGAACGTAAGTTAGTACAGCAGACGTTTCTTGTTTCCTGGATTTTAGCGCACAAGTACGATTGAGCGCACAAGTACGATCGAACAGACAAAGAACCATAAAGTCGGGGTCACACTGCTCATACATCGTGCAAAAAAAGTCTGCAAACACGAGTCACTCCAATATCCGTGGTTCGAATGCAAAGTAAAAACGCGGCCTTCGAACCACGGATATTGCCGTGACTGATGTCTGTAGTCTGTCTTGTGCATGATGTACAAGCAGTGCGACCTCGGCATTTACTTTCGTAGTGAAGCCACTCTATTAAGTATGTGCACATCCTCTTCGACGTTCGTTCGTAAAAAAGAAAACTAAATTCCGTCATTCATCATTCGCTTCCAAAATTGGGTCACTTATGAGCGGTCACTGCGGAGGTTCGTACAGCGCTGCACTCACATCCCGATGTCATTAAGGGACAGGCCCCATGAAGCGTTTTGGCTGGTTAATGAAGCGAGCCACATACATACAGAAACAAAACCAAAGGAAGTATCGAAGAACGCATACATACATAGCAAAACAAAAAGGGAGTATCTTCAAATGACCCGGCAGAGAAAATGAAGCATAACAACGTGAAATTGGGCCAAGGGAGTGTCCGCTATGACCTTGGCTTCGTTACGTTATCAGATTTGAGGAGACAAACAAAATGGAGCGAGGTAGTATCCGCAACACACGAAAAGAAAAATGCTCGCTGAGGAATCTTACATCAAGGCCGGTTTTGCTCCCTACAACCCTTCGAGCTACCGAATAACAAAATTAATAAAAAAAAAAGAAAAAAAGACGTTAGTCTGTCTATTTACGAAATGATTTTTGGTTTAGCAGGTAGAACAAGGATTCAGAGAGTTGAAGAGGTGATGAACGCAGGCATGATTACGTTGACAGATAGAGACCGACAGGGAAGTATTTCTGTTGTCCCATCTTTTGTGAGCTTTGACCGTGCAGCTAAAGCACGATGGAAGGCAGCGAGGGCGTGCTGGAGGCCAGGCCTCGCAAAAGAGACGCCCTGCCCGTCTCACACTGTCGCTGGCTTAATGGTGCACAACGCACGAGCTATGTCTAGTTCGAGCGCTATCTCATTTCAGAAGTTGAAAGCGTTATCGTTCTCTTGGGGGCCAGCCTTATCTGACACACAACCTTCGTGATCTGACATATATCGACAAGGTTCTCGCTGATTTCGTTGTTTCAACATGGCCAAGCAGTGAAGAGGGAAAAGACGATGAATCTAGGGCTTTATCTTTTTGAGTGCCCATCGCGATTCCCTCTTTTGGTAAGAACACGATGACGAGAAGAAAACAAAAAAGGGGGGGGGGGGGGTGCTGTGTAGGTTTACTTTGCCATACAAATCCAGCAGATTTCCAACAGCTGGTACGCCAGGACACCGAAACTTATTCGTTCTCGTTTTAGTCCGATCTTGAGTTTACCGTGAACACTTAAAAAGTGCACACGGATGTAGTACCTACTTGCACAACGCGATATGCGATATGTATACATATATCAATATATCACTGCAATATCCAAGGGACGTCCAGGAAATGTCAAGCTGTAGACCAAATACACGTTTTAATGAAGGCATGATTTGCGCGGGATTAATGCTCAGCTGAAATGTCTTTATCGTTGTGCTTGCAAATTTCGCGTTTGGTTCTGGAAAGTCTTCTAATGAATTGGGTTGTCTCGTCAGATACTTTTGAAAAAAAAAGAAAAAGAAACAATGTAGTTAATAGTTGAACATACACCTGAGAACCGATAAAAAAATTTTAAATCGTTTTGTTTTATTTTACTTAATGACTGATCAGTTCCAACAGGCCTCTAAACGAGTGATCATACAAACTAGGACCCAGATATCTAAATATTTTTTTTAAAGATGTGTAAAAAAAATAATAACTTCTATGCAATGGCAATGACTGCCCTTAAACAGCAGCTTAAAAAAATGTATTGACTTGGTGTGATTGTAATTTTATTCACCGTAATGTTTGCACACAGCCAGTGCGCAAAGGTTACGCGACCTTAATTTTAGAGAAAGGTGGGACCTTTCTCTCATCTCCAGATAGAACCAACTCCCGAAAGCACTTCGCAACATTCTCAGTTGGTGTCATATCCAAGCGACGGTTGTCACAGGCATTGCACATGCGATACCACAAATATATATTCGGTGTCTGTCATCGCTTGTCCTCACGGTCGAACGCTGGTTGGTCACCGAAAAAAGCGCAAAAACTTACTACTATCCACAAATAAAATATAATAATAATAAATAAATATATATATATATATATATATAGCAAAAAAAGGAAAAAAAAAAGTGAAGAAGAGAGGCTGGGAGCCACCGCCTATCCTAATCTGCAGCGAAAACAGGCACGCGCCTGGCGGCCGAAATGAGAAGCAGAGAAAAGGGGATTAAAGACGACGTTGTAATGTACCTCGCTGTTCTTCTCGGGACCAGAACCCGCCCTTGGGTCGACCGTCTGGTCATCGAGCGGTCCGCTATCCTTAGCCCCGTGTCCGCTCGTCTTGAAAGCCGCGGGACCTTAACTGGATTCTACGTTTCTTTTTTTGGAAGGGCAGTTTTGGGAAAACGGGGAGGGATACGCCGGCTCGTGCGAGCTCCGTGCTTTCAGCCGATAAACATGGCCGTCGGCCGTCTCGCCGGCTCTATTTCTGAGTTCGAGGTTTGCTGCTGTTAACACGCATCTTGTGGCGCTAACATACGCCATACGCTGATGGGACTAAACGATTTGTTGACTGACTACATGACTATAGTCCACCGATAGGGCGATCGATGGCCGAGTGGGCTAGCGCACACTAGCTCAGAGCACGTGAAGGGAACGCTCGCGCTGCGGAACCCAGAGATCCTGGACTCAATCTCCACCCCTGCCCGTTTCGATCTGGATGAGCATCGTACCTGCGTGCGGTCGTGTGTCACTACTGCGTGGTGCACGTTAAAGACCCCGAGCTGGCGGTTGTACTGCACTGGCTAAATTTCTCATGCGTCTACTGCTGAGAGACAAGTCGCCCGTTGCGGCAGACTAACTTCAGGTTGTATAAACATACACACAACACAGTTATTAGTATACCGACATTTAGAATCGATCCCAGCGCATTCCTGTCCATTACCATTAGCATTTCTATCGTCATTCGCGGCCCACACGTGCATGTTACTCCCTTCGTGTACGTGAGCGCACTCTAAACTCTATTCTGGCTAACACCACCTAGAATAATCGAGGCCTGCGAGCATCCTCATCTTCCTTCATGGGGCGTCATCACAATCGGGTGGCGCCAGTTCAAAGCAGCACAGATTTGGCCAATCTTTGGCCAATAGCTCGAAACGGTCCTTTGGCTAGTGGCCAGACGGTGGCCATTCATCGGCCAATGCTTGGCCGATGGCTGATGGTCAGTGGCCATTGGCCAATGGCCAGAGAAAGGCCAATCATCAGCCAGTGGCTGGCCACAGTCAGGCCACTGGTCGAAGGACCATTTTCAGCCATTGGTCAATGATCTGCGCTGCTTGGAAACTCAGCAGTTGGACCCAAGCCCCAGGTCGAGCGTTTTTCGACACCATGATTGGACACGAGGTCCACCCGAACGCCGAGGTGGCACTCGTGTCAAATCCGCGTCTTCGCTCGATTTCTCTGTGATGACGTCAACATTCTAGTTCACAGGCTTTGATTATGCTACGTGGCGTCGATATAGAGCCTACTAGAATCCCAGTGGTCCCTGCGCTGGGTACGAATTACGGCACGATAGGCTTTAAACTCCTCTTGAATATTGCTGAGGGGGAAACAGGGAGACGTAGTTTTCAGTCAAGTACGCCGTCACCAAACTGTCTCCGAGGTTTTTAGAGGCTGCCGGGCATGAACGGGTGAGGCAGGCAAAAGAAGACTGTGTGTTGAAGGGTGCCATTGAACAATCAGGTCACCCATTCACTGAGAATGAGTAGGCGACTAAGCCAGCGGACAAGGGGCGCATCGGATTTTAACTACATGTACTGATATTGAAGCGAATATGTACATGTATGCATTCTCCCAAACTCAACTAAAAAAAAAAAAAAAAATTGTGACACTGGCGATAGGGTAAGCGATGCTTTCTGAGAACTGCGTCGTTTAAATTTCAAGTAATCTACACCCCAGCGGCGATATGCAATTTGGGCGTCCAACCCACTTTCTTGAGGCCGATCCATTTTATTGAGTGTGTCCCCTTTTTAATTGGTTGAGATTAGTAGCTGAAAGTACGACCGCGTGCACTTAGCATTGAAGATTCCTTGCACGTACCATTGTTCGCACGACAATAGTCGTTTTAACACGCAACTGCGGCTTTCGAGAAAAACAAATCGTTCTCAATAAGTTGGACATGCTTAATCGGAAAAATAGATTCCGCTTTTTCTTTTTAAGGTAATTCAGGGTTTGCCACCTTTTCTCAAGACGAACCATGTATCTCCCCTGCATCGATCACGTGCCCGTAGCTACGACCTCGAGGCTCTCGGCGCTCGCTTTGATTAATAGATGATCGAACCTCTGTCGCCCCTCAGAGATAGTAGCCTCCCTAAAACGTATGTTTTCCTTACTTGCGCTCTTGCCTTCCTATTAGATTTTTATTTCCAGATTTCCATCCCCATACACAATTCGATTTTTTTTTTTAAATTGTTGCATCCGTGTGGTATTGTTGGCACAAAAAAATAAAAAGAGAATACATTGTCACAATTTTGTTGTAAACAAATATTTTACGGCATGGCCGCTTTTAGAATAAGCAAGACAGACTCCGTGGTTCGGCGATATTTATATTCTGCCATATCAACATCAAAATCACAATCTTTCAAGGTACCAGCGTGTTGTTATATGAGTATCGAAGGTAAAACTTGAGTGCTATATTCTTTCTTTCGTGCTGTGGCAGTCCCATGGTATCAGAAATGTTTTCCTTATCCTCAGTGTTTTTAAAATGGGAGGATCGCTCGTCTAATTCCCCTTCGATCCTTGTGTACATCGGCTCCCCTTTCCTTGTTAATGGCGGTCGATCTCTCGCGGTCTTGTCCGAAAGAGCCACACGCCGTCCTCAGAGATCCCACGCGTAGTGTTGCCGCTTCTGTTCGATGCTGTCTGTCGCTCGACGAGGACTCCGAGGCCGGCACCGCACGAGGCGCCGTCGATGCATCGACCCGTGCCACGCCCTGGCTCGCCCGGCGCCGCTTCCGAGGGGTTTGCAGAATCTCTCTCGTCGGCTCTGTGCCGCCAGACGCGCTCGCGCGGGGACCGTGTTCTTTGGGCTGCGGGGAGGTAGGGACGGTCGTCTCGTCCATGGGCAATGGAGGCTGCTTGAAACCCGTTAGTGTTCCCTTCACATTCGTGAAGTGTGCGTGCGTGCGTGCGTGCGTGCGAACGTGCGAGCGCGCGCGCGCGCGCGCGCGCGCGCGTGTGTGTGTGTGTGTGTGTGTGTGTGTGTGTGTGTGTGTGTGTGTGTGTGTGTTTGCGTGTGTGTGTGTGTGTTTTCTTTACTCAGAGCTTTAAAGTAGAAGTAAGCAAAAGCTTGCGCACAACAATTCATCCTGCAACTGACTACGTAAGAAAATAGCTAAATGTACAGAGAGAGTTGCCAGGTCTTACGTAAAGTGTTACGTACACTGGAGCTCGACACAGCGGGAACGCGACGTCGGAGTGTTTTTGCTGCGTAGATAAGCAAGGTCTTGTCGAGCATGTAATATGTTTGGATTAAAGCCCCGAACAAGCACCCTCCACCACATCAGTACTTTAAATGTCTGCGACTCTATTCTTGTCGAAAAAGACGGGAAAAGCTGGCGATCGCTCGTTCGCACTACCGGTGTCGCCCTGTGTACGTACTGGCGTGGCTTCGCCACTTGCTTATTTCTGGGGGGGTTTGCACACTATTTTCTTCTATTCCCTTATCCAACCTCCCTGTTAGATGACTTATCCTCTCTTTCACATAACGAGCTTTTAAAGCTGTTTTTGATGCACTTAATATGGAGGTTTTAAATATTTCTAATGGAAGTTTGTTGTGTATCCTAAGTCTAAATAGTATGGTAGCTAGGATAGGTTAATGTAGTATAGGTCCCTTGATCTACAAAATGTTTTCGAACCTTGGCCAGGCATGGGCGCGCACCCCGAAGGTGCTCCCCCCCCCCCCCCCTTATACATTGACTTCTTATTAGTTAATCGATACTTTCATCTTATTCCTGCCATAAACCTCACAATCAGTAGAAGGCACTCTAACATGTGCTTTATTTTTTATCTTATGTTTATATTTGTACCCTGAGCTTATCCTGTTTATACCGTTCCCCGTTCCCTTCTACAGAGAAGCCTGTTAGATCACAAAGCTCAGACCTAACTCTGTCCCTTCTTATTCAAATCGCTGTGTGTTTGTGTGTGTATGTTTGGGGGGGGGGGGGGGTTGATGCAATTTATCCTATCAAACTTTATTTAAGCTGTCTTCAGCACGCACCGACAGCACTGAATGCGGCAAAGGAAATTTCGATCCCGAATGTCCAGCGGGGATATACACGTATAAATTGCGTCCAGAAGCGCTTCTTTTGTGACCTGGCGGCGGCAGTTGTGCGTTTTTTTGTCGTTCGCGCAAATTGTGGGACCGTGCCACTCCTCTCCCTCACCCCCCTTGCTCCCCGTGCACGCGCCGCGCACTTTGCCACGCACTCGTTCATAAACAATGAGGTGATGTCTGTTGACCGAAAATACCATATATTGCTTTCGGCAACAGTCTGGTATCTTACGGAATTGAGCTGCCGGGTTCTGCGTAATCGAGCGCCTTTAATTAAAACCTCTCCATCGCTAGCATTGATTGGCTGACTGCGCTGATTGCGAGTGAACCTTAATTAAGGCACGGCCAAGATTTGGCAACTAATCCGGTCTTTGTTTTCTTTTTGCTGCGATATTATAGTGAGCTACCTTCGATTGCCAGCCTCGCTCCCTGAAATTAATTAGATGCCCCCCCCCCCCCCCCACACACACACACACACACACACACACACGGAACCACCCCCAGCCAACCACCACCAGGAGTGGCGTGCGTCTTATACTCTATCGTTCTTTGTGGCTCACCAGAAGTCGCGAACCCCGAAATCAAAAGCGCGACCATAGCCACGAGGGATTAAACCTGCAGTATCTCTCGTTTGTCCAAGGACTCGCTCGAGCGTGCTTGTTTAATTCACGCTCTCGCGCCCGTGACTTGCGCGATGCTGCGTAGAATTCGAAACTACCGGCGCGCACGGATGTGACAGTGTGTGTGCCCTTTAACTACAGTTATTTTAGTCTAGGGTATCCACCATCACGAGCCTATAGCAGCTCCTCTGCCGTATTACGTTTGTTTCGTGGAACCCGGTAAACCTTTGAGATTGACCGAAGGGGTATCCGACCCTACAGTCAATTGAACGGCATCGCAGGTCAAACGTTTAAGCTGTCGAACTTAAGCTCTAGAGTTTATCGGACATTTTGCACCGGAGTCTTCCGCCCTGTGACGGATAGAGCGTGAGGTATAAGAAGGACGAATGCCGGATGATAGTAGGAAATTGTTCGAAAGGGACGCCCGAAGTAGTTCTTTCGACACTGAAGAATGCACACTAAGCGTAAAGCTGTCGAAATACGATTCTAAAAACACGGGCTCGAAGAAGCGAGAAACCGCAGCCGCGGCTCGGCGTGGTGGTGTTTGACGCGCGATTTCAGTTGCCTGTACTCAGTGTCACTATTGTTCTGACTGCAGCTACCCTAATCGATGGGATTTATAAAGCTACTCGCTATATGAAAGTATTTCTTCTTCTAGATCAAATCATTAAAAAAACACGGGGGGGGGGGGGGGGGGGGGGGGAGTGCGCTTTTCACCGAGCACTTGTGCACTTGGGAGAAGCAACACCCGCGAGCTCCGCGGATCTTGCTTCCCCGCAGTACAGATGTGCTCGCCGAGAAGCGCACTCAACGGGGTTACCTCGCCGCGATCAAAACTTCACGAAAAAAGTACGAATATCGCGGTTCACATCGAAGCGAATGTCGAATAGCGTATTA